>NC_059278.1:3974643-4102143 GCF_017591435.1 Portunus trituberculatus | reverse complement strand
ATTCGCCAAATAGTAACCAGAATAAATATGAAAACGCGTGCTGGTACTGAAGTGATTAAAAGGACAGGCAGACATAAAAAAAACAAAAAAACATAAGGACGAGGAGGAAACGAATGAACACTGACGGAGGAGAACTGAAAGATGATTATAACTGAAAGCAATAAGAAAAATAACAACAACAGCAAGATATAGGAGGACAAAGGCCAGGAAGCGGGGACAGTAAAAAGAGACGAGCATTAAGAACCCGACAAAGGAACCTGATAATAAAGGAACAGGTGGTCATAGGAAGCCTTTTGATAAATAGCAACCTCACCTTATTGAGAAGACTAATCATTACTAAGGATCCACTCACACGTGTAGCATAAGATGGGGGGGGGAAGTAAGAAGCGTTCTCCATCTCTCCTACCAATCCTGCAGCTATTTTGTCACGAAAAGAGAGAGAAAATCAGCGGAATAAGCAACACACGAGGAGAGCATTACTTTATGAAGAGAAAGGGAAATGAAGCTAAAGGGAATAAAGAGAAAATAATGCAAAGATAAAAAGTAATATAAGTATCAACCAGTTGTAATTAACGGACAGATAGCATTATACTTTATCAATACTAAAATCGCTTTCGTTTAATAAAATCACTCAGAGATCAAAAGGCTTAAAAACTTTTTTATATACTAATTTTCCTTCGCCAGTTGCATCTGCTTTCATCTCTCCTTAGTAAACTGAGAAGAAAAAAAAAAGTAGAAATGAAAAAAACATTGATAAACTAAAAAAAAAAAAAAAAAGTAGAATGAAAAAAAACTAGATAAACTATAAAAAAGCTGAATGAAAATTTCTTGATAAAATAAGAAAAAAAAGTAGAATAATGAAACACCTTCATAAACTATAAGAAAAAAAAAAGTAAAATGAAAAAAAAACCTTGATAAACTAACTAAAAACAGTAGAATGAAAAAAAATTTGATAGATTAAGAAAAAAGTAGAATGAAAAAGAAATCTCGATAAACTAAAAAAAAACAATGAAAAACCCTTGATAACCTAAAAAACAAAAGTAAAATAAAAAAAACTTTCATAAAATAGAAAAAAGTGGAATGGAAAAAAAAATAAGGTTACGAGTTGGAAAAGCAATAAGATTTCATCCGGTAAGTGACACGCGCCCTTCATAGCAACAGGGAGGGGCGCCGGGGCCATCCTGTCGCGACAACTCTTTGACAGACTTGGTGAACCTGCCAACTCGTTCCGGGCAGGGTGATACAAGCCCCGTCCCCTCCCCAGGCGTCCTTCCTCCAGCCTGCAGGTTTAGTAGCCAGGCTTAGGCGGGCATTGTGTCCTGCTGTATACAAGACATTTATTCTCCTTACTTTTATTAGTGCTGGGTATGGCTCCACGCCTGAGTCTTAGTCTGAGTCTGAGTCTGAGCTTTCCCACCTTCTCTCTCTCTCTCTCTCTCTCTCTCTCTCTCTCTCTCTCTCTCTCTCTCTCTCTCTCTCTCTCTCTCTCTCTCTCTCTCTCTCTCTCTCTCTCTCTCTCTCTCTCTCTCTCTCACACACACACACACACACACACACACACACACACACACACACACACACACAACACTGCAACACTGAGATCCGTCACCACAACAAAAGCAGTGAAACAATTGATTACTTTTGACATCTATGAAAAAGAAAAACAACTCGACCAACTCATACAGACAGTCACCAACTTTTCTTACTCCTCTCCTTATGAATGAAGAACTGTTAGTGTCAGCATCCAACTAACCATTAAGTATCAAAGACGTTTGGCTGCTCCACCAGGGAAGAGCATTATTGCTAACACCGCCACCAATGATTAGCGGCAAGGGAGCGCGTCGGTCTCCAGGAAGTGCTCAGTTAAATGCATCAGGAGACCATTTGGGAGCTGCATAGAATTGGTAGGTTCTCGTTAAGGTCATTGCTGCGGCGATTGGTGCTGCGGCAAGGTAAGATGTGTCTCATTTCTTTCCAGTTAATTAATCCAATAGCACTTCTTTCATATTAGTGTCAGTTTCTGTGTACACGAAGAGGTAAAAAATAGTTAGTCACAAAATTAGATCACCTTTCCCACTATGCGTTTGCTAATGACACTGAAGCCTACGGGGACTTAATTAAGAGTCTTATCGTGGCTTTGAAGGTGCAAGAAGGAATAAATCCCCAACTCTAGCAAAAAGGACCAGAATTAACACAGGAAAGACCCAAGAGCCACCGAGTAATTTCAGGGTTGATATAATTCATTGATTCGCTGCAGAGTTACTAGCAGGGAGAGAGGCGGCACATGGAGGCTCGCTTAGAGACACCTGGATATCAAATGACCAAGTGAGTGCAGTAAAGTGTCTTCTGTTATGTGATATTCAGCGATATTAATATTACGAGAACGCAGAAGTGAGATAACACGCAAACAGTTCTCTGCTTCCTAGTCGTCGTCCTCTGTTGCCTCTTCACCCGCTATTAATGCAGCCCACCAACAGGAGCGCCACTGTAATCCCAGGAACGTGAGAACTAAGCGGATACAGCTCGCCCAAGCCCTTCAGAAATTGGCAGATACTGGCGTCTTGCGAGGTGAGGTTTAAATTAAGTATGGAAGTCATGAAAACACTTCTTGCGGCAATGGAACAGCGTGGGAGGTAGAGCTAACATTCCCATAAAGGTTGATAAAAGAAATAATTGGATAAATGATGTAGGTTCGACTGCCATTGTTTACTTTCATGCTTAACCCCTTCAATACTGGGACACACTTTTACCTTGAAATTTGCGTACGATTAGACCATTTTATTGATATTAGGAAGGGTCTATGGAGGTCAGAAGATTAATGGTCAGAGTCTTCGCTATTTCAATCCCACACATGAGTTTATGAAGCTGTATAGAATCACCAAATAATAAACAGAATAAATATGGAAACGCGTCATGATACTGAGGGGGTTAATCAAAAATGAGGTATACAATTTCAAAGAGCATGACGTGCAAGCGAAAATAGTGATACAGTAATTCAAGTCTTTCAGTGGCTGTAAATTGTTTCTTGTGTTCCTTAAAATAATACCACAAATAGCCGGGGATCCTTGTGCTATCAACACTCAAAGGGTTAAGTGTCATCTTTAGCAAAGGAACAAGTCCCGCACTAAATATTAAGTTACAAATGTAAGTGAGGGAACGATGTTGGCGATATAAGGGTGTAGAGAGACAGGGAAGAGATCAAGAGCAGTGAAATTAGGGAAGATGGAGTATACATAAGCGATAATTAGCACAACCCCAGAGAGAGAGAGAGAGAGAGAGAGAGAGAGAGAGAGACGCCCGTATTCAGAAGCGCCTTCCCCTCTCACTACAAAAATTTTCCAAAGCCACAGAGACGACTAGCCGGGTTTTCAGGACAGTTTCTACTTATAATAACTTAGAAATCTTGTCAATCAATCAAGAGAATAAAAAAAAATATATCCTTAAAAACACGAGTACCTTCAATTTACAGCCTTTGGAAAGTAGTGATGGTGAGAGAGTAAAGCGTTTCAGAATACAGGTCAGAGAGAGAGAGAGAGAGAGAGAGAGAGAGAGAGAGAGAGAGAGAGAGAGAGAGAGAGAGAGAGAATAACGCTGAAGGACATTTTAGTCTTATGAACCCTCCTGTTAATGACTTTCTAAGATCCCTCACCACTCTCCATCGTTTTGTTGGTTATAATCTCCGTGGAATTTACCGAGTCCATAATAAGTCTCCTCCCTCCTAGCCAGCTTCCCTGCACGACCCCTGCCGCTCATCCAGACGCTTGCTTAACTGTCCAACTTCCTACTGCGAGAGATAACCGCTATCCTACGCTCTTCTTCCCCCATTGTGGTAACTTATGGCGTGGTCCATCTTCTGTTTATCAACTACCCGGGGACATTATCAGGTTACCCATGCACTACACTGGCCTCACGTTTTGTAGCACTGTCGCTGTGCCCTCCATCACGCTGTAGCTGGTGAGACTTTGCCTTAGTGAACTGTTTACCTTGTCATTTCCTTTTTAGAATAGTGAAAGAGTCGATAAGGTATAGGAGAGAGAGAGAGAGAGAGAGAGAGAGAGAGAGAGAGAGAGAGAGAGAGAGAGAGAGAGAGAGAGAGAGAGAGAATGGTAGTAGATCGGTGGTGGTGGTGGTGGTGATGTTGGTGGTACGGAGTGAGTCGAAACACGTCATTACTACATACGACACTCCACTCCCGCCCAGCCACTCCAGGTAATTGCACATTTGTGAACTCTGCATTGTGGCTCCTGTGATGATAATGGATCGTTCACCTGTTAGACACAGACACACGCACACAGTCACCAAGGGGTTAGAGAGAGAGAGAGAGAGAGAGAGAGAGAGAGAGACACCACATAATTTTTTTCTTACCAGACAGCTTAACAAAACGTTTATAACACCTACATAAAAAAAAATAAACGTGACCTAAGATATGTTCCCTATAGTACAGAACAGTGGATACTCGTAAATGAAGCAAAATTGAAAATGAAAGTGAAAATCAGGAACCAAGAGGCGACGGGAGTAAGGCGACTATAGATACTCCGTCTGTAATCAGCACCAGAGGGAGAGATGAGGAGCATAGAGAGGGTGAAAAATGAGGACTAATGCTGTACGAAAGGAAAATGATGGCTTAAAGTGGGAAGGAAATGGAAGAGGAGGAGGAGGAGGAGGAGGAGGAGGAGGAGGAGGAGGAAGAGGAGGAGGAAGAGGAGGAGGAGGAGGAGGAGAAGGAGGAAGGAGAAGAAGAGAAGGACAGAAAAAAATAGGTAACAATAACAAACTCTGACTTATAAACAAGGTTACCTGCTTGAGGGGAACACTCCTACAAAAATTATGGTGTAAATAAAAAAAATGTTCGCTACAAGTATAAGGGTTGAGAGAGAGAGAGAGAGAGAGAGAGAGAGAGAGAGAGAGAGAGAGAGAGAGAGAGAGAGAGAGAGAGAGAGAGAGAGAGAGAGAACACAGAACACAGCAAAGGCATCCTCGTAAGTAGTAAAAAGCTGTGTAATTGTAAACAAGATGAACAGAGACACAGAAACGAAGAGGAAAAAAGGAAGACACGAGGACATTCAGTACGGGAGAAGGAAAAATTATGAAAAAAAAAGGCAGGTTGATCGGGGAAGAGAAGACGAGAGAGAGAGAAAGGCTGAGTGAAGAGTAGCAGGCGGGAGGGAAGGAAGGGAACATCAGCGCCGTCCATGTGCTTCCCAAGTTGATTAAAGTTTCATTTTTGACGTGAACAGATTCCTCTTCTTCATTTTGACCTTATGAAGATCCAATCACATTAGTCCTCTCCATTCATACTTCCTCTGCTCCAGTCTTCTCTCTCTCTCTCTCTCTCTCTCTCTCTCTCTCTCTCTCTCTCTCTCTCTCTCTCTCTCTCTCTCTCTCTCTCTCTCTCTCTCTCTCTCTCTCTCTCTCTCTCTCTCTCTCTCTCTCCTTGCATTCAGTGTTATCTTCCTGGTGTCTTTTTATACATCTTTCACTTCTTTTCTTTACCTTTTTTGTTATGTCACCATATGTCTTTCTACATTTTCTATTTCAATTTCCTCGATTTATCGTTGTATGACTTCTCTTTATATTTTCACTGGCCTGTGACAATGTTGATTAAGAGCCTTCCTCTTCGTCATGATCTTCCTCTCTTTTCTCTCATCCCATACCAGGACTTCGGACTTTTCGTTCTTAACTCTTCCCACTCAACAGCACTCAAGCTTACAGCCTTCTGTTTATTCCACCTCCCTTTTGTCTTCCCCGCCTCTGTTCCGTCCAGCAAGTTATTCTTTTCATTCCCTTTGGTTTCCTCCATCATGGTGCTCTCTCTTCTTTTCTTTTCACTGTAACTTCCGTTTCATCTCTCCTCCCTCCCACCATCACTGTGCGACACTTTAGTCCTCCATGGAACAGAGGAGGCACTAAAAGACTTCAGCCAGTGAGATTTTTAAATTCTTATGATGACAATAAAAATCACTTGTATATTATAGTATTAGTGTGTGTATTTACGGACACGGAAGCACACACACACGTACACTCACACAGACACACACACACACACACACACACACACACACACACACGTCAGGTAAAGATATGGACAGAAACAGATAAAAACAATACAAATAAAGGGAAATATAAAACTTGAGTGTGTCCACCATAAATACATAGTTCCAGTCCGGCCATCAACATTCAGCGTGGAAGCTGTGAGAACAATACAGTTTCCATTTAGCGATATTCTGCAAACGAAAAGTCTTATGTAACAAAAATTAAGCTTATGAACGAAGGCCTGGAATAGTCTTGGGGGAACTCATGGAAAAACAAACAAAATGATTATTAAAAAAAATAGTAAGAACGGAGGAAGGGTGGAGAAGGCTAGAAAGGCTATGGCAAGACAGGAATAACGGTGATGAAAGCACTGCAGCACCCTCGGGGTATTTCGGTTTCGGCAGCAAATTTTCCTTTTTTTTCATAAATAAAACCGAATAAATATTGCTCTACTCATTCCTTGTGAAGCATTATCTTCTGCAGAGGTGAGGTGAAATGCTGTATTAAAGTCTCTAGAAATTAAAGATCGTGGTACACCAGGTGACTATAGTTTGCTCAATGTAATGATGTTAGTCGTGTAAGCTCAAGTAAATATAAAGAAATACCATGGTAGAATAACAAAAGGAAAAATATTTGATGGAGTAAAAACATGATAAATCAAAACATACACCGTAATATAGTTTTTAGAAAAGACTGATCTGTACCGCGAGACGATGCTGACCACATTCTGAGTCAAACCAGTCGGCGAACACTGGAAACGTGACAGTTTGGGTCCTCTCCTACTGAAATTAATCAAAGTATTACGATTTTTCATAATAATAATATATTATACTGAAACGGGACACGGGCCTGATGTGTTTGAGATGTGGCACTTTGTTATAATACATTTTGCACTATATATCGACTGTTTAGGACCGAATAGCTATAGTTTTAGATAAAGATCCAACACTGTTATGTATAGATTTTCAGTCTTATAGTAAGCAAAAATTACAAATATTGATGCATTTCTTTTATAATCATGCTTGGCTCTCGAAAAGGTGCACAGACTTAGAAAAGATTGATGAGCACTAAAATATATCCTGAGAAAAATAATAAAGGAAAAGTGATAAGAAAAAATGACCAACATCACTATTATAACGGAGGCTAAAAATGATACCAAGACTAACTAAGTAATTTAAAGATAACGAAATTTATTTAGATAACGAAACGAACGACGAAAACGAGAGTTTTCATGATAACGATGTCTACGATCCGATTCCATATTCCACGATAGCCATGCGAGTTTCCACGATAGCGATACCATTCTAGTTTCCTCAATAGCGATGTGAGTTTTCACAATATCAATGTGATTCCAGTTTCCACTATAACGAAGCGGTTCCAATCTTCACGATGAGATTTCACGAAACAATATTGAAGTCCACTTGCCTACACAGGTACTGGGACGAACCCTTTCACCCCACCCCAGACCCTTAGGTGTGAGGAGAGTGACGCTGCCACCTCACTGCGCCTCAATTGAAGTCACTTGCCTACACAGGTACTAGGACGAACCCTTTCACCCCGTAAGGGTCCACCCCAGACCCTTGGGTGTGAGGAGAGTAACGCTGACACCTCACTGCGTCTCACACGGGTCTCCATGAGCATGACCCACCACGCACCACTCCCAAACACTGTCAGTGAGTCCTTTTCACCCCTTAAAGGACCACTGGTACATGGCGCACAGCGTGCCCTCGTTCATGGCGATATGTTCAGCTGGGTGTCATTATAAGCAGGGGACCCATACACACCACTCACCACCAGACTCTATGCAAGGAGCCCTTATCACCCCTTTAGGGCCCCTAATGACATCATCTGGTGGACGGTACACACGGTAGACTGCTTAAGGCGACCCCTTCCCTAGTGTAAGGCGCTGCAAGTGGACGGCTTTAAGTCGCAAAGGAAAACGAGTCCACTCTAACAATGCGATTCCAGTTTCGACGGTACCGATGTGTTTGTCATTGATGATGATGTATTTGTCGAGGATAACACTGCATTTGGGGACAATAACGCTGCGGGCGATGGCAATGGCGGAACGATATCAAAGTCTTCTTAACTACACAGGTACTGGAACGAACTCTTTCACCCCGTAAGGGCCCTCCCCAGTCCCGTTGTTACGAGAGCAGTGACGATGCAACTTTGCAGCGCCTCACAGGATTCGCCATGAGCAATGAATGACCCGTCAAACATCACTCCCTAAACACTGTCATGAAGTGAGTCCTTTTCACTTAACCTAACCTAACCTAATCACTCTAACCTAAAGGACCACTGGTACTGTCAATGCATGGTGCATGGCGCACAGCGTGCTCTCGTTCATAGCGAGTTGTTCAGCCTGGTGTCATTATAAGCAGGGGACCCGTACACACCACTCACCACCAGACTATGCAAGGAGCCCTTAATACCCCTTTAGGGCCCCTCATGGCACCATCTGGTGAGTGGTAGACATTGATCTCCTGCTTATGGCGACCCTTGCCTAGTGTGAAGGACCTGCAGCCAGTTCCCTGCCTTGGGCCCCAGGCCGGACCTCCTTTTGGCTGAAAGTAAACAATCGTCTTTTAAATTTAGATTCGAATACAAATAGTCGATGGTAAATGAAAAATAGCTTCGGTCTGAAAGTGTGCAAGAGTTAGCTGATTAATGAAACAAGGTGAGGCAGCTTTGCTCCGGAGTATTTAGAGTGTACCTTACATGTTCCTACCGTGAAAGTGCACGTGTTTGTATGTGACTGGATAGAAACAGTAAACCTATGGTAGTTGTTTCACTAATAGGGAACATTTTAAAATTAGATAAGCTTCTGCATAGAGTGGATGAGTGCACACAGGTTTGCATGTCTCATCAATTAACTGCCACCTGTAGGCATAATTTCTGCCATGTTCTATGACCTTAGAAAAAAAATTGTTTACTTTATTTTTCTAATGACAATGACGTGTAAATATCAATGTTTACAATATAAAGAAACAATAAGAGAGGACCCAAACTCCCGTTGCGGTTATCAGATTCACAAGATATCATAATATTTCACAGTATATTTCACGTATATTTTTGGATATTCTGTCACATAAGTAGATATTAGAATAGCTAAACTATTTATACACATGTAACTACGACATAAACGCTTTAATAGTAAAATTAAGATTATTTACATGCATTGTATCTTTTTGTATCATATCTATTCCTGGGACAAAAATTACTTCATTCTCAATTCATAACTTAATGTTAGTATATTTTTTTCCTTCTAGGCTAGGAGGTAGACTACAAGAAACCACGAACATATAAAGCCCCGTGAATGAGTTTATTTTCATAACTTAGAAATCAAAACCTGATAATGCGATTGTCTATTGCCAACCAAACCGTTTACCATAGACATTTTTAGCGTCATTGAGACCTAACGATGCTAACTCATGGACAGTGGCCATCCTGACGAGTTATTTTTAGTCTAAAGCAAGGGTTCTCGTAGCTGGTCTTATAACTCACGGGGTTCTTAACGACAAAAAGGTTGAGAACTACTGGGCTGGAGAGAGAGAGAGAGAGAGAGAGAGAGAGAGAGAGAGAGAGAGAGAGAGAGAGAGAGAGAGAGAGAGAGAGAGAGAGAGAGAGAGAGAGAGAGAGAGAGAGAGAGAGAGAGAGAGAGAGAGAGAGAGAGAGAGAGAGAGAGAGAGAGAGAGATGAGAGACGAGAGAGAGAGAGAGAGAGAGAGAGAGAGAGAGAGAGAGAGAGAGAGAGAGAGAGAGAGAGAGAGAGAGAGAGAGAGAGAGAGAGAGAGAGAGAGAGAGAGAGAGAGAGAGAGAGAGAGAGAGAGAGAGAGAGAGAGAGAGAGAGAGAGAGAGAGAAAGGAAGAAGGCAAAAATAACCATGAAAAAACTACCAACGAAACCACCACCACCACTACCACCACTATCACTACCGCCAACGCCACCACCACCACCAACAACAACAACAACAACAATACCAATGATCATTACAGCTCTAGTAATGAGACTATGTAACAAATTTCTAAAAAGAGGAAAGAAAATGATGAAATACTAAGATGATGAGGAGGGAGAAGAATAAGAAGATGAAGAGGAAGGGAAAGAGGAGGAGGAGGAGGAGGAGGAGGAGGAGGAGGAGGAGGAGGAGGAGGAGGAGGAGGGAGAACAAAGAAGGTACAAAAAGGCAAGGTGGAGGTGAAAAGAGAGACGCTGCAGGGGATCACTTAAATCACCCCAGAGAGAGGAGACCGATGAGAATGATGAAGGAAAGGAGATGTAAGAGAGAGAGAGAGAGAGAGAGAGAGAGAGAGAGAGAGAGAGAGAGAGAGAGAGAGAGAGACTGCATATGATAAACAAGGAGAAAATGAAGGAAAGTGGGTCTGAATCGTAAAAAGGAACAAAGCAAGATGCACAGAGGAATGGACAAAGGCACGATGGGAAAGATGCAATGAGATTAAGAAAGCAAAATTAATTGTAAGGACGCAGAGAAGCTCCTCCAAGTGCTTAGAGCGGTATTAAGACTGTGTTTTCATTGCAGTGGTGTGTTAGATAGATAAATAGATAGATAAATAGATAGATAGATAGATAGATAGATAGAGAGAGAGAGAGAGAGAGAGAGAGAGAGAGAGAGAGAGAGAGAGAGAGAGAGAGAGAGAGAGAATAAAAGGAGGAAGAGAAAAATATACCATCATAAAACTAACAAACACACAACGATAGTAACATAAATAGAAGCAACAACATTTCCTCCTCTGATCAACACTAATCTCACTTCCATTGCCACCACCACCACCAGCACTGTTATCCTCTCTTATTTCTCAATAGTTTACCATTTCTCAGTCTGGAGTTGGTGAATGAACACTTTATTCATATTGTCTGTGACGACTGACACCAAGCACTACCTGCCGTACATCCACACAACCGCCTCCCTCATTCATAGATACAAGATTCGCGAACTTATAATATTAAGTATTGGCTAAATAGTCTCAAATTAATAAGACGACATTCTATTTTTCTTTATTGGGAATGGATATATTTTTTTCTCTTATTTGACCAAACACTAGGTTGGCTCACACACACACTCAGCCAGAATGCACATCACACACGAGAGACTAAGCCCATCACACACGAGGCCTGTTGGGTATTCATGTGATCCGATCCATGGGATTCGCTGGCCGGCGCACAACTGCCTCGGCGTTGGCGGGGAACATTCGGCACTCTATCCGCCGCCACGCGTAAAAGTGACAGCCATCATTTGTTGGGTACGGGCTCGTTTGTTCAACTCCCGGGAAGTACAAACTATCGGCTGGCAGTAAAAGGAAAACGAATGAAGGAAAAAATACACCAATAACACTAGAAGGGACGCTATATAAAATGAAAAAAGTCAAGTTGACGTGCCGAGAACACCACGTGGAGCTGTCTCCCTCAGCACCTGCAGCTGATACTCGCTTGTGTGTATTCCTTTAACATTTTTATACCAATTGTAAATAAGAGTAAATAGGACTCTAAATCAGTGGCTTAATAAGGATTATGGCGGGAGGGAAATGGGGAGGCAAATTTTTTACTGAATTAGGAAGAGTTATGTGTGTAACGAAGGGAAGAGAATTCCATTTCAATATATCATGTTGTTCAGATGAGATAATCATTCATGGTCTCATTATAAACAAAGCGTTATATGAACCACTGGATAAAAACAGCAGCGCAAATTCAATCACTCAAAACACTATTCAGCAAGTAATTTACCCGTCCGTTCATGATGGCGATTCGGAACCTGCTCTATAAATTTTAAACACGATGTCGACGCGTTTATTTTCACTCCCTCAAAACTGATGACAATGTAGTTTAACACCCGGTACATATGTCCGCCTGATGCCACCGCACCCTCTCCCCCCAACTCCAAAACCCACGCCCCTCACGCCCGTCGTGTGTCCCGCTTTCCCTACATCCCCCTTCCCTCAGTGTGCTACACAGTGACTGGCTTGTCTCTCCCCCCACCCACCCTTTCCCTGGGATTCCTTCCCCACACACGCCGTCCTGACCCGGCATGCCAGGCATTGGCAGTAAAGCAGGCGATGTGTCCCCTGACTGGTGTGTGCGGAGATAAGCCTTACGCGCCTTCACCGCCTGTACCCAGTGGAGGTGCACACTGGAGAGGAGCATGAGGAACTCCACAATGAGGACAGGAGAGGAGGAGAGGAGAGGAGCAGAGCTACAAGAAAAATGAGAAAAGTGCAGAATTTTCAGGCTGCACCGTCTCTTGCTGGTATGGGCAAAACTTTTCCCTTCTGGTGAAGTAAAGATATACATTTCATTGTCATATATAACATTACTGTCGCTGGCAGTTTTTGTTTATTTATTTTTCTACCCAACATAAACCAGATGTACAACCTAATAATTTCAAGAAGAACAATGCAGCATACTATTTACCAAAGTGAGAAAGGTATTATTCTGTAATGACACCAATAAGGTAAAGGAGAAGTACTCAACAGTGAAGTAAAAATGTATTGAAGTTAGAGGAACAAAGAGGAACACGTTGTGGCGCTGCACGGAGCATTAGGCATATTGTGTTTGCGAGGCTCCAAACACGGGCCATTAAGGGATGGAGGTTCAGGGGATAGACAAACCTGATGACAATACGAGTGGCCAATAAGACTTGGGTATCATTAGGCAAAGAAATGCATCGCACTGAAGCGCTGCCGCCCTGAGCCGGAACAAAGGACAGAACAAAGGACGCACACATAAGAAAACAGGAAATATTACAGGACGAAGATGAGAACGAAGAGGACAAAAATAGAAGGAGAGCAAGAGAGGAGAAGCAGTAATGGTGCGGACAGAATAATCAGAGAAGGTAATGCTCTGTGGGACGTAAAAATCAATACCCTGACACTATATCAATGAAGGGAAATCGAGACACAGGTAAACTAGTAATTCTGCATCGATAAAGGGAGGTGTTGTGAGGGTGGAGGCACCTCTGCTTCACATACACTGCATGGCGACTATTGTGTTAAGTGAACCACGTGACGATTCGCCATCCCTGGTACTCTTAACGGATAACACATCTCTCTTATACAACAATCAACATCTTTACCTGCAACAACACAATATTCTCGTCTAACACAAGCCATCAAGACGCGTGAAGAGTGGGGCGGCTGATCTCCAAAGCTGCTTCACCTTTCTCATTGAATCAGGTAGAACGAGGTAAATAATACAGACTAATGTAACAAAAAGATTATATTAAATGTGTGTGTAACAAAAGAAAAATTATATTGAAGGTGTATCTTATGCGAGTAATCAAGGAAAATCTACTACTTTATTTTCCGCATGATATTCTATAATTCCTTCATCATCTTCCACAGAATCTTGGGACAACATGAATACGACCAACAGGGAGACGATAAGCTGACAGAATACGTATACAAGCATGAATGCATTTACCTTTTATATAACACAATACAAAACACCTCCAGACATTTCGACCTGAAGTAATATTAATGTTTTCTACTCTGGTAATTTTGTATTCAGGCAATTGCATTCGCTTAAAATACCTCGAATACAACTGCAGGGCACCCGGGAGAGGAAGAGTGGTACCGGTGGGGGTGGTGTGGCAGTGGTGGTGCTGGTGGTGGTGGTGGCGGTGCTGGAGGAGATGGCGGTGGTGGTAACAGTGATTCAAACCTCGCTGCTACCGTTCTATGTACGTAGTATGTAATTGCCTGAGAGTTTGTTTCCGCCAAAGTTCCCCCATTACAGTCGAAATGTTAATGTTAATTCGTGGGAGCTAAAATGCGGAAGGTATCATACATTCCTTCGTATAATGAAAATCCAGAAGTGGGACAATTGTAGAGAATAATCAAGTAAACGACACCGTTGCAGATCTCACAGTCAAAAATGCCAGCAGAGAACAATGCTCACATTCTGGTGGCGGGGCTGACGAAATAACAGCGCTAAGAATAACCAAGGAAAAGTGAGAAAAATGTGACAAACACTTGCAAGACCTGAGTGAAAATTAAACGAGCAAACACACACGCTCTGCAGATATCAGCGTCATTCTGGTGGCGAAGACGGAATGACTAACGTAACCCAGAACAGCCGCTGAAACGCAGCTAAAAGGATACCGTGGATGAGAGACATTCCCTACGAAGCAAGATTGAAGTTGTTGAGTTTGCTTTCCGTAGAGAGATGTAGGGTAAGAAGGGTCCTGAAAGATGGAAATTTCTTAGGATTACTAGCCAAAACAGAACCATAAATAATGGGTTCAAGCTTTAACAATTAGGTTTAAGAAAGAGATGGAAAGGAACTGATTCTCAAATATAATCGTTGATGAAAGGAACTCGGTACTCAGGTTGTTAGTGCTAAGTCAATAGGGAAGTATAAACAAGATTAGACAGATATATGGATGCATGGGTATGATGGGTGGGAATAGGGAGGTATGTTCATACAGGGACTGCCAGATGGCTTCTTGCAGTTTCTCTCACTTTCTTTTTTTTCTTAATGACCTTTGAAAATAAAAAAAAAATAAAAACGCACACGTCAAAGTCGAAAGATCGAATAATAGTTCTCCCACAATGGAATGTCAGCATTAATAATTCTTCCGTCTGAGAACAGCAAATGAAAGTACGAGTATGAAGGAATACGTATGGAGCATGTCAATATCAGAATGTCAAAACGGCACAAAATGTTCTTTATTCCTGAGGTGAAGACCGTGAAGGCATGATCCCCAGCGCCTCTAAGAATAGACAAAGAGGGCACGTGGGCGTCAATACCATACTCGGAGCTGTGAAAGGAATGAAGCAATCTCTTCTAAATACAGACACTGTTGCGTAAGTATACCCAGTAGAAGGTGAGGAGTTTGTATCTTGCTCTACGTCTAGAGTCGCATTCTCAAACTTTCAGTGTTCCAACTCGACAGCTTATAGCCTGAAGTCAAAGCTAATGAACTTTTCAAGACCATTTCATGAGTCTTGTGAGAGTTTAGTAATTAAAAGTCTTTGATCACTAATAGAGAAAACATCCACAAGAACTTGACGTATCATCAGCTGTGGCGTATCAAAATAGTCCTCATGAAAAGAACAAAGGGTCTCAGAACACCGAGTCTGGAGCAAAACCACATTGAACTCAGTCTCTTCACGCGGGGCATCGATAGAAGGAATCACTGACCAACTAGAGGCGTAATGAGGACAGCGGGATCTCACGATTGCTGCCTCACATTCCTGAAAGCAGACAACCATACCACAGCAGTAGTGAAGGTAAGTCAACCATCCACGTCCCCGATGTGGTTCTAATGACCTAAACGACTGTGTTTGTCATAACCTCGTGTTTTATCACACAAGTTATATTGGTACACTTGGGTTGTGTTTGCCTCCCTGCTCACCCGCCGCTCGCTTCCCGCACGTACTGGGATACTGAGTAAAGACCTCTGGAGCACCAAACTCTGACCTCCTGGTTTCTATTCTAAAACACTTCCAAGAGGCACTAAGACTATTTGAAAAGGTTCTAGTTAAAGGTACGCGGGTTTTTCAGGGTGTTTTAATGGTTGTAGTGACAAATTAACGTGATTTCTGCGATATAAAAAGGAAATACTCTTCAGAACCCTACCAGTCATCTTTGTGGCCTTAGAAAATAATATCGGTGAGAGAGTAAAATGTTTCTGAATACGAGCCCTGATGATTTTTCTCTCTCTCTCTCTCTCTCTCTCTCTCTCTCTCTCTCTCTCTCTCTCTCTCTCTCTCTCTCTCTCTCTCTCTCTCTCTCTCTCTCTCTCTCTCTCTCTCTCTCTCTCTCTCTCTCTCTCTCTCTCTCTCTCTCTCTCTCTCTCTCTCT
Organism: Portunus trituberculatus; assembly: GCF_017591435.1. Taxonomy (NCBI): domain Eukaryota; kingdom Metazoa; phylum Arthropoda; class Malacostraca; order Decapoda; family Portunidae; genus Portunus; species Portunus trituberculatus. Next base: position 4,086,292 of record NC_059278.1, on the reverse strand, counting down.
CTCTCTCTCTCTCTCTACCTGTGCTATTGATCTTACGTTGTATTGGAAGGTATGCAGGACTAAATTACGAAGAGCTTAGAGAGAGAGAGAGAGAGAGAGAGAGAGAGAGAGAGAGAGAGAGAGAGAGAGAGAGAGAGAGAGAGAGAGAGAGAGAGAGAGAGAGAGAGAGAGAGAGAGAAGAGAGAAGAAAGAAAGAAAGAAAGAGAGAGAGAGAGAGAGAGAGAGAGAGAGAGAGAGAGTGTATGTGTGTGTGTCTGTCAGCCAGTGAGAAAAAGATTTACTACTACCGTTAATATCATCATTTTTTATTAGTTATCAAAAATAAGGTGAATATTGAGCCTCACATAGTAATTGTTAAGCAGTGTCAATATTTGTATCATGAGTCATCAAGTTTGCATCGTAATGTTTTCCGTGCGATCTCACTGAATATTGCTTTTCCATTATTAATATCTTTGCTGGAAAAAATGTTAATACAATTTCTTTTTTTTTTCTTCTTTTTTTGTTTTTGTTTCGCGTTTGGCTGCAATATTGGTACCACTTTCACGCTCCAGTCAGCTGATTAATAGCATGTTACGTTGACTAAATTACATACGCAGCTTGTGACACCATCAGTAAGACTTTCATTTCTTATCTAACCTTTCCTCTCTTTTTTCTTCGGAATGTAAAAAAAAAAAAATTGAATAAACAAATAAAAAGAAAGACTTTAAATATAATAAACCCAAAGTGATCTAATTCATTCACTTGTTTAGCGGTTGATCAATTGGGATTAATATACTCATACCTATTATTCTCTCATTTATTTGCTTACCAATATTTTGTTCGTGAATTTCAAACAAGGGTCTGTTTAGCTCTCACTGTTTTATCGTGCCAGAATTTGTATCTTAAAATCTAATCACTCGTCTCCAAATTGACGTGCCGTATAATTGCATACCAGCGAGAGAGAGAGAGAGAGAGAGAGAGAGAGAGAGAGAGAGAGAGAGAGAGAGAGAGAGAGAGAGAGAGAGAGAGAGACAGACAGACAGACAGACAGACAGACAGACAGACAGACAGACAGACAGACAGACAGACAGACAGACAGACAGACAGACAGACAGACAGACAGACAGACAGACAGAAAATATACAATAAAAACGCACTATTTTACAGATAGATTAATAAACATGTACTCTTTCTATTCTAAAGTACAAAAAAAAAAAAATAAAAATTCATGAGTTACATTTTCTTCCTCATTTTGCGCTGGTCTACATCCTCACTCACTCCCACACTCTTTTCCCTTGTGCAAAAATTAAAAACGAAAGTGTTTGAGTACTGCTGGTCTCTGCTTTGCTTCAGAAAGAAAAAAATTTGCTCCGAGATCCAATTACCGGGAAAGTTGAGGCGTTTCCAGGTGTACGTGTTACTGCGGCGCCCTGCTGTGGGGAAAATGGACCAGCGCTGTGAAGGATGGATGGGCCATGATGCAGATACGCTGATGTACAGACACACCGGCCCATATTCTGAAACGCTTTTTACTATCTCTCCACCATTGCTTTCCAAAGGCTCCAGTTGAAGATACTCGTGTTTCTGGTGATAGATTGGCAAGATTCTAGTTTACTGATAGGAGAAACTGTCTTGAAAATCCATTCTAGTCGTCTCTGTGGCCTTTGGGAATAATCGTAGTGAGAGAGGGGAGGCATTTCTGAATACGGGTGTTACCAGTTCTGCGCCTCACCTCCACTATTTTCAAAGGCCTCCAGTTGAAGTTACACGAATTTTTAAGGATGTGTCTGTTATTATAGTACCATGTTAACAAAGTTTTGCATTACCAACAGGACAAATTACCTTTAGAACTCGGCTAATTGTCTCTGTGGCTCTCAAAAAGGGTCGCTGTGAGGGAGGGATGTGTCTGTGAATATGGCGCTGTACAGTACCACCGTGAACTATATCAAAGAAGTAGGAAACCAAGGTACGAGTAGAGGAACAGACACTTGCAGATCTACGGAACTTGTCACAATCGATCTATAATATACTGAATTCAACTACATGCGGTAAATAGTCAAGGATGTGGCTCTTACGTACATACATCAAATTATTATGTGAGCTGGAGAGAAAAGGGCGGTGATGCATGGCTTGATAATCACATACTGGTTTCAACTACATTAGAAGCATCGCTAAGTAGTGCAGTTCTTTCATTTATGTATAATGTGCATGTGAGGAGAGAGAGAGAGAGAGAGAGAGAGAGAGAGAGAGAGAGAGAGAGAGAGAGAGAGAGAGAGAATGAGAGAAAAGAGAAGGAAGGAGGAGAGGGGGCAAGGGAAGGGGAAAGCGTACCCTGAAGGTCATCCCTCAGCAATCCTTTGTCTTTGCACAAAGGAGTGAAGGAGGCGACAGATAATGACAATAATTATAGCCAAATATACGCAATTTTTCCCTAAAGTGTTTGACGGGCTGCCTCATCAGAGTCTCTCGGGTAAAGTTAAAGCTCGGTGAATGGAAGGTTATGTTTGGTAGTGGATTAAGGTGAGGCTTAATTGTATAGAGCAGAGGGTAGTTAATGATGAAAAATCTGACGGGGCTGCGTCAATAGTGGGGTTCCTTAGGGAAGCTCCTTCGAGAAATCTCATTACTACTCATCATCAACATTAATGATCTATATTCCACGTTAATTAACAACATAATCAATTTTCTATGTAGCTGCAATGCAATTTATCACATTTAGTCACTGTACTGAAGTTACAGGGAGATAAACACAGATGGTAAAGATGAAGAGCGAGAAACAACAGATGAAATTAGTGTTATCAGTGAGTCAAGGTGGGAAGGGGGGTGGGGCTGCAGGGAAGGGAATGAAACAGAATTGGAGTCTGTTGTTTCATTATTAATCTCGAGGGTAAAGAACATTGGTTCATTGCCCGATACTTTTTGAGGCGACATTTTCAGTGTTGGCGTGACCTACATCATGGAGGCGCTGGCTTGTGTTAAGAAGGTTAATGGGTCGTGCGGGTAGAGACCATCACGGGCGTGCATCCGCCCTCCAAGGACATGTCAGCTTGTTGTTTGGTGTGTTTTTCTTCCACGTTCTTCTGAAAGTTGTCTTCATCCTGCAAGCGAGGTACCGGTCAGGTATCGCTGCTGCCACGGAGAGTAAGAGAGCACAGTGCAATTACACAGACCAGCGAGACCAGCACACCAGGAAGCAGGAAGAGTGGTGGTGTGCGTCACGGTGATTGGCTCAGAGAGATTGCGTCATCAGGACTTTTCGGTCTCCAACTGGATGAGAGTCCTGATAGCCACTTGCATCATTCCGTCCACGGGATTGGAGTACCGCACCGCACTGATATCTCGTTATCGCTTCTTGGCATTATCATTGGTAACTTTCCACATCAACTATTCACACAGAGATGCGACGCGTCCTGATACTGCTTCGAAAAGGAGGAATTTCACTCCATCAAAGTGTCGCTTCAAACCTGTCCTTTCACAATTCCAGGGGCAAACCGGCTGTGCGATTGTTTTCCCCGAGTTCCTTACCTTGTGCACCACCTGTTTACACTGACTCCGTCTTCCTGTGCACGGCCTGTTGACGTTATTTTACATTCGAATGTCACAAAATCCCAGCGCTGCGGTGAGTTAGTCTCTCCCTGAGCGTTGCAAATCCCTTGTTCGTGGTCACTTTTCGTTGAAGTTACCAGGGAGACACATCGCCACCTGATGACGACTTGATCCTGCAGGAGACGATCCACCGGAACCACTCACCGCAACATCACATCTTGTTTCCTCCTACTAGACGTGCAACACCGCGTGTAAAACTAAGGACAACACAGAGCCTTATGGAAGATAGAAGTAGTTTGACCTTTTTCTTTGTGGGTCATCTTTTCTTAGTCATTTGTCTGTTTTGTTATTCCTATATATTGTTCTAGAGCATGTGCACATCATCCTCTCTCTCCCGCTGACAATCTACACAGCGAAACATTTTATTTTTTCAAACGTGCAAGCCTGCGGACACCCTAACGATAGATCCGAAATGCAATACAGCTAGTGGTGTTCACGGGACCCGTACGAGCGCCCATATTCAAGCTAAATTTCAGCCCGACAACTCTCTATACACACGATGTGACAGGCATATGTATTGATGCAAATACAGACAGCAACGCTAAAATTTATGTAAGACAAATAGATAGATATTGATTGATTGACGTATGTGGTAGATAAACAAACACAAACATAAAACGATGGATAGATAAACCGATAGACTGATAGATAGATATAGGCAGGGATATAAATTGACAAATAGACATAGACAAATAGGGAAATAGATGGATAGGCAGATGGTCAGATAGATAGGCAGAGAGAGAGAGAGAGAGAGAGAGAGAGAGAGAGAGAGAGAGGCAGGCAGGCAGGCAGACAGATATACAGGAAGACATGAAAATGGACATGCATGATGGAAGTTTAAGGATTCAAGTGGGTTGGGAAACAGAACAGCAAAGTTGATGTGAAAAGGCATTTTGATTGTTTTGGCATAGTTTTTGTTTACTTATTTATTTTAACGCTAGAAGCAAACTCTTCCATATTCAGGGAATTGAACTGAATGCTCCACCGTTTGCTCTGTCATCTGTTATCATCCATATGCATTCCAAGCGCACAAAAATAATAATATTCTGGTAAAGGTTGTGTTCCAGGCAGTTAAAAAGAGTTCCCCATTGGTGGTAGTGGATACTTTTATATTAGTTTAAGTTAAATTATGAAAGAATAAGAGAGGGCAATGCCGGCTTGGTAGTATCACGAACACAGCGCAATACAGGAATGTTTAGCTAGAATATGTGAAGGTTGGTGATGGTAGATGTTATGATAGTTTAAGCTAAAATAGGTTATGTTTGTGTTCACTTCCTAAAGGAACTCATTACTTATTGGCTAAGGAAACTAGACCATTAGGATGATTTTAAAGTGTAAAGACGCGATATTACAATGGATGCTCTTTAATTTTTAACTCAGCGTGGAGATCGAAGGAAGATCGAAAGAAGTAAAGATGAGAAGGCAGGCATTGCGTCTCTATTCACTGACAGAGCCATAAGAATGAGTGAAGGAACCAACACACGTGTCTTATTACGTTGACTTCCGAAGACGCTGTTGAGTGCACGAGACCTCATTTTCAGTCTTGACGGCTTGTGGAGACTGGCAGCTTTACTCTAGCGACGCAACAACGATGAAATTCTAACAAGTAACTACCACTCAATATCCAATACCATTTATACTATCATCATCTCTATCTCCACCACCAACACACTAGAATTCATTATCACCACCACCACCACCACCACCACCGCCAAGACAGGTATTGCATGAATGTCACACTGACCTTTCCTACGAGGCCCGGCAGATGGAGACTCGCCCCTACCTGACTGATATTGTCCCGAGATATGGTGCGGCGGAGGACTGCACGGTATGAGAGAGAGAGAGAGAGAGAGAGAGAGAGAGAGAGAGAGAGAGAGAGAGAGAGAGAGAGAGAGAGAGAATACACCACCAGATCGACGGATCAGCCATGGTTTGGCTACCGTTGCCGTGTTGCTGCCGAGGCAAAGTATGCTGCCTGGCTCCGCTACAAGAGGAACCCGACTCGGCGCAACAAGGACCTGCACAGGGCTGCATGCAGGAGGATGGTGGTAACCAGCAAGTGGGCCTTAAAAAAGTGGGAGGAAAGCCTGCGCCGGAAACTGTGTGGCACTGGCGTAGGAAACAAAACTTGGTGGTCTCTTGTTAAGGACAAACAAGGAACTGGCCACCAAGAATCCATCCCTCCCCTCAGCAAGCAGGACGGTACTGTCGCCACCAGCAGTAAGGAGAGGGCACAGTTGCTGGCTTCCTTGTTTGCTGGAAAAATGAAGGTCGGGAATCCACAGCAGCCACCGCCTCAGCTGGTCCAGCAATGTGAGAAGACTGTCACCATGGTGGAGGTGACGCATCAGCAGGTGAAGCGATTATTGCGGGGCTGGACACACAGAAAGCCACCGGCCCTGATGACATCAGCCCGCACCTGCTGAAGCGATGCTCCCAGGAACTGGCTGCCCCTCTCACCCAAGTCTTCACAACTTGTGTACGGGAAAACGTCTGGCCTTCAGTGTGGAAGGAGGCTCGAGTAGTTCCTGTACACAAAAAGCTCCAGGACGGACCCAAAAAACTACAGACCCATATCCCTGTTGTCAGTGGTGGGTAAAGTGTTTGAGAGGGTCGTGGCAGAGGTGGTGTGTAGCCATCTCAAGGACAATGCCCTCCTCTCAGACCAACAGTTTGGGTTCAGACCTGGAAGGTCAACCTCCGACCTAATGATGCTTCTCACCAGGCATTGGCAGGACGCCCTCGACGACGGCAAGGACACTATAGTGGTTGCTTTGGACATAGCAGGAGCTTTTGATAAAGTATGGCACAACGGATTACTAGAAAAGCTTCGTGCTAAAGGCATCCAGGGTGGCTTGCTACGACTCTTGGGAAATTACCTGCAGGACAGAAGCCTCAAGGTGGTTGTCAACGGGCAAACATCTGAGTCCCTGCCTGTGGAGGCATCAGTGCCACAGGGTTCAATTCTTGGCCCACTCCTGTGGAATATCTACGTGGATGATCTTCTCCAGCTACTGCCAGGAGTCATGGCCTATGCTGATGACTGCACCCTCTCCTATACCTATCCACGCCAGGACAGTGGGCGGGCTGCTGAGGCCATCAATCAGCAGCTACGAGTGATAAAGGAGTGGGGTGCTCGCTGGCAAGTGACATTCGCGCCGGAGAAGACACAAGCAATGGTTGTCTCTCGGTCCCCAGCCGCCATGGCAGCAATGGCAGGAAAGTTGTCTTTGGCGCTGCTGCTCCCACTCCAAGATGACGTCAAGATACTTGGAGTGGAGGTGGATCGAGGGCTGAGGTTTGACAGGCATGTCAAAACCATTGCCAAGAAAGCCTCTCACAGGATCTCCGCTCTCAGAAGGATCGCCAGTTTCCTCGACAGGAAGGGAGACTGCTGCTGTACAAGGCACAGGTGCGGCCCCACCTTGAATACGCAGCTCTCTCCTGGATGTCCTGTGCCGCCACACACAGAAGGAGACTGGACAGCATCCAACGCCGCGCCATACGGCTAGTAGATGCTGCACTACCACCTCACCCAGAGCCTGAGCGTCCCCTTGATTCACTGGAACACCGCAGAGACGTGGCGGCGATCGTAGTGTTCCATAAGGCACAGGTGCAAAGAGTGCCACATCTGGCAGGGCTGCGTCATCCTCTAAGAGTCACCGCACGGAGCACGAGAACGGTGCTCAATGGTGGTGACGCCGTAGAGGTGCCGCGATCCCACGGGTGTCAGCATCAACGCACCTTCGCAGGACGCGTCTCCAGGATGTGGAACTTGTTCACGGCCGCGGTGCCTCACGTCCAGGAGATGAACACTCACAGTGTCAAACTGATGGCACATAAGTGGAGACAGACACTGCCAACTCCTCTGACACTCTTTGTGACGTGACACTCAGTGTAGTGCAGTGCGTGAATAGTGCTAGTGAAGTGAAACGAATAGTGCTCCATTTACATGCTGACCATCTTGTATATTATCTATTTTTAAGTCTTGTAAATATTGTAGAGAAATAGATTGTAGTACCCTTAGAATAGGTAGCACACGACAGTGCGCCTTTGGGTACATGTTCCTTTGTATTAAGTTTTGTTTAAATAAAAAAAAAAAAAAAAGAGAGAGAGAGAGAGAGAGAGAGAGAGAGAGAGAGAGAGAGAGAGAGAGAGAGCAGACAAAGGTTCAAAATAACCATGTTATGTATAATCAATTTTAAGCCCTGAAATTATTATAGTGACAAAATCTAATTATTATTTTAAGCAGTGATGAATTGAGTTTGTGCGTGTGTGTGTGTGTGTGTGTGTGTGTGTGTGTGTGTGTGTGTGTGTGTGTGTGTGTGTGTGTGTGTGTGTGTGTGTGTGTGTGTGTGTGTGTGAGGCTTAGATTTAATGAAATTTCCATTTTACATAAGCACTGCACTCCCGCATATGAGCGTGAGGTTAGCGCGACCTTGTAAATAAAGGAATAATGAAGGAAATTATTATGAATGCACCAAGCGGGACAAGAAGCGCCGATGAACCACACTGCTGAACACACTAATGGCACGCCGGCTACGGAGCGACCTTTCAAAATAATATGATAAATAAACAAAGACTGCACAAAGGTCGTTACTTGACAAAGCGTGGATGAAAATGATACGCTATACCCTGATAATCACGTCTCAATCACAGAGGCTGACAGGTTGCCGGTAGCTGTGTGTCTGTAACTCAAAGCAATCACTCTTGTTTCTTTCCCTCAACGCGGCAATGTCAAGTATTGTGCGATGCAAGAAAACATACTATTTCTATCCAGGTTTTGGTGGCACACTCACGCTCTTTTTTTGTGTGACTGTTATTTCATATTTCTTGCCCATCATTTTGAATTGAAGCAGAAAGAGTAATCATCTGCCACTTGTACTCTTCTTGATTAAAAACTGGCTTTACAACTGTGCAATGGGAGTGAGGGAACCCTGGTGAGAAGCTGGCAACCCTGTTAAAGGTGGCGTTGCTAGATATACAGGATACAAGAGCAGGCACGAGGAGTGAGGGTGAGGGGTGAGGGGTGAGGAACGGGAGACTCACTGGGATCAGGAATCAGGTGCCGGTGAGGGCGGTGTAGGTCTCGGTGCACGCAAATGGGGGAATGGGGCAAGGGGGAAAGCTATTCACTTGCAAATGTGTGTCTGCGTCTCTTTCCTCCTTCTATCAGCGTGTTCACGGCGGCGGATGATTTATGATCTGTTTTTCGGTCTACATTTTACACTTCCCACAGCGTTCATGTCCTACTAACATTTTCCAATTCTGGTTTTTAAAAGACTGGTATTTTTTTTTTGTCTGGTTGTGTTTGTCTATTTTTTCTTTTTCCGACGCTTTTGTCTTTGTCCTTATGCGTTTTGTTTGTGTGTGCAATACTTGTTTGTTTTTCCGACTGCATGTCTGTTGTCACGCATGCATGTACTCTACCTGTGATCGTACACAAATACATGTTTTTACTAAGCATTTCCGCAGTGTCCAAGTATGAACGTAAGTGTGTGTATGTCTTGGTTACATCCCTATTGATATTTCCGTGTAACATTTTCTTGCTCAGTGTATACTCGTGTCCTCGTCTGCTGTCTATTTCGTATATGAGTATGTTTCTGTCCATGTATGTCTTTACTCTCCTGTTTATGTCTTTCACACTTTTCTCCAGGTTTGTCAGACTCATCTAATTTCTAGGTCGCTAATTTATGCGTTTGTCTTCCCCCACCTTTTCCTTCTAAATATTTCCTTTTATTTACTACTTTATTACTTTTCTTCCCCTACTTTTCTTTTACATATTTGCCCCTTCCTTCAATCCCGTCATGCCCTGTTACTTTTTTCCTTTATCATTTCTTTTAAATTTTAAGTCCTTGATCCTTCTGCCTGTTTGGGATTCTGAATACCTCTTTTTGTTGTGTGTGAGTGCCGGATGGACGCCTTTATCTTTCCAGACTGTTTTGATTGGAGGAACCCGATTGATGCAGACTGATACCCTTGCAGAGAGAGAGAGAGAGAGACTACTTGCGCTCCTGTCTCTGTAAATTCCTTCTGTGATGAAATTGATCCAATTTTGTAGGTGAAGAGCGCAGAGTATGTAGTGGAAGTTATTACTGAGGAGTGAGATGCAAGGCTGCAGAGAGGATGAAAAGAAAAGAAGAATGGAAAGCTGGAAAAAGAAGGTTGAAAGAAGAGGATCTGAAGATGAGATGTATGAGGAAAATTAAATCTGTAGAGTATGTTAGAAGTGTGGTTAAAGAAAATGATGGTGAGAGACGTTGATGAAAGACAATGTATGGTGAAGGAAGGAGAGTTGCAAGGTTAAATGGAAGGCTGCAGAGATGTAAGGAAGGGCATGCAAGGGAAGATGGAAACTAGAGGAGGCTGAAAAGATAAGGAGGCGTAGTAGATGGAATGAAACATATACTGGGAAGGAAGGAGGGAAGGGAATGAATATATGCATAGGAGTCTAAGGAGAACGTGGAGGGTCGCCTAACGCGTCCCAGTGCCACCTCACTCAACTCTGTGATTATTGGCCCAGCAGCTGGTGGCCGTGGCCTCTCTACCGTAGCAATTACCGCGGCCAGGCAATATTGGTGAATCCGTGCGGCTCCGTAATTCGTGGTTGACAAGCCCCAATATGCCCTGACCTCATCTGGACGCCAGCAGGAGAGAATCGCCAGTAAATGGATGAGTTAACCTATAGTCGCTCCTCCTTGCTGCCGCCATTAAGAGATAGGAGTCAATTAACAGTTATTTGTCTGGTGGTGGCAGCGGCCGGTCGCTCGCTGCTTATCACAAGTTTCCTCGGCGGTAGATGAAGAGGTGCGCGATTATCACACAGTGAATGTGTCGATTAATCCGACAAGACAGTAACGAGAGGAATCAGTATCCGATAGTGGCGAGTAATGCCGCGGGCGTTCGACAGGCATGAATTGATGGCGGGAGAGGGGAACAGCACGAGCACTGTGGCCAGCTTTGGTGGCCGACCTCTACACGCCCTCACTGTGGAGGGTCGCAGGGGTTGGAGGCTGGAAGGCCCTCGTGTGTCGCTGCTGCCAATCTCATGCTGCTTTGTGAATCAACCACGAGTAGGATTCCAGGACGGGATTCAACTCAATTCAGCCACGCTCGTTCAAATGCCATGGAGGAGGAAGGGATTCTGGCCAATTTTACGACTATATTCCGTCTGTCACCTTTACTAGTCTCGCGATTTACAAGATCATTCAGGAATTAGTGGAATTCAGTAACAGCATGATGGACCCCAGAATGCTGCCCCGCGCCCTCCCCTCACAGATCCCTTAGTATTGAAGATCGAGTGCAAGCATTTCTGGTCGCGTGTGCTTGGCAGTGGAGGTGATCACGCGCCTCTGCCCTCGCTACTCCTGCATGAGGAGATAATTGGCCGGGATTATAGAGACTATAGTCAAGAGGAAAGAGAGTCTCACCTGCCCGCTCTCACCTGGTACTCATTGGATGTTGATATAGTTTTGTTGAGCGTCTCGAGTGCCTTCATAATGTTTTGTTTGGGCGTTCGCTATTCCTTCTGTGTTGTTGCTTTGTAATTCAGTTTTGTTTTGAAATGTCATCAATACTTACCAATATCAGTGCAATGGCTCTGTTTACGATACGTCCTAGATTTTCACATTTTTATTAACATGAACAGGCACACGTTAGTAAGCTATTCTACAGTTATCAGCGGTCAGTAAACACTCGAGAAAGAAAACTATAGCTTGGTAATGCTGGCAAGGAATTCCAACAAATTTTACAGGAAAGTAGAAGCTAACTTAATTTTCTTTATCCAGAAAAGTGCATTAATTAATTTTACATTGGGTGGAATTTGAAATTACGCACACACCAAAGTCTGGATTCAGGCGTGGCAAACTCACCATGAAATTAATATCTGAGGCAGTCTCGGGTAAACAAAATATGGTTCTGCTCCAAAAGAAATGGAAAATAATGGCGCTTAACTTATCACACCACTGAAAATAGGAAAATGTGAATTTTCGCGTTAGCAATAAACATTACGTCTCATGGTTACTCATTATGAATTGATGGCAATTTCATTATTCTTGCTATGAAAAATAATAATACAAATCACGTCCTGGCAAGCTGTCCATTTACATACGAATGTTTGCATCTTAGAATAAAAATGCATTTACTGACAATTGTTTGTGTTCAAAGATCTAGTTAGAAAAAGGTCTTACTGAAAAGACACTTATTTACCAAAATTTATACAGATGTAGTTAAATCATCTATTGTTTTCTACAAATGTAAAACACTGAAGAGTTTAACATTATCAAATAAATCTAGTTCTCTAATTCCCGGAACAAATCTTCCCTTGAGACATTCAGGCTGCAGGAAAGCCGTGAGGCAGCGGGAGGCAGCCAAGGTTCGTACAGATGAAGAGGATGGATGAGGGTATGTAGTAGTGACACAGCATTTACAGCATTATGAGGCAAAGAAGGAATGAAAATGGGATGCAATTTTGTGCGTTTTGTTGACTAAGAGGACTGGCATGCCAATTGAAAATCTAGAAAAGCAGCAAGCATAAAAGTGTAGCAGAAAAAATAACACGTGCACGGACTTAAGGCAAGAAAAACGTAACTCATTAAAATGCTCGCTGATCTAATGAGAATAGCCTTTGACTTTACCCTCTCTAAAAGTAGTGCAAGCGCGGAGGCCTCGCCGACACGAGAGCTGCACTTCATGGTGGTGAGGACAGGCAAGGCCTCTGCATAGACCAACATATGAATGAAGACGGAACGAAACTCCGGACTCCATTCATGCTTATTTAGCAAAAACCGGAATGTGCAGCCAGGATTTTCTGACAGCCTGATGAAGTTTTGCTCAGAAGAGAAAAGTGTTGTGGTTGAAGGAAGAGCGAACTTATGGAAAGCCTGCGTAATGAAGACAGCGAGCAGGAGCTGCTCATTCGCTTTTCTCCCGTTATGCATCAAGTCTGTGGTTTACAGAACTTACGCAAAAATAAAGATCACCATCAATACGTGACTTTAGGGGATCACTAGCACGGGCACCTGTCAGGCGTCAAGATCGAGTAAGAACATTATTAACAAAAAGCATGAACGTTGCTAATGCGTCCCACGTGTACTCGTGTTCCAAGCAGTACCTCTACCACTGGAGGATTAAAGCGGAAAAACATAAGCCCTGCAGCAGAGCAGTGATAGATCAGCTGGAAAGGAAAGTTGGAATGGAAGCAGTGGTGCAGAGCAAGGGATAGAATCTGTATCCACGTATTTGTATTCACAAAATTCAGTGCACATTTCATTCCACAATTTCCAAAAATATTCCCACTAAGACTAAGGTTAACAGGAGCAAAAATAAAAGTTCAGATTTTAATCACTGCAGGAAAAGATAAAGAAAAATGTAGGTAAAAAAAAAAAAAGAGCCGAATACTCGCGTTTTACTTTTCTTTAATATAAATTGAAAGATAAAAATTGGTTTTGCGGTAATTTGCTCCTACGCAGCCTGTGTTTGCCATTTGTTTGTTTTTCAACATGCTTGTGTTTACTCGTGTGTGTGTGTGTGTGTGTGTGTGTGGTGTGTGTGTGTGTGTGTGTGTGTGTGTGTGTGTGTGTGTGTGTGTGTGTGTGTGTGTGTGTGTGTGTGTGTGTGTGTGTGTGTGTGTGTGTGTGTGTGTGTGTGTGTGTGTGTGTGTGTGTGTGTGTGTGTGTGTGTGTGTGTGTGTGTGTGTGTGTGTGTGTGTGTGTGTGTGTGTGTGTGTGTGTGTGTGTGTGTGTGTGTGTGTGTGTGTGTGTGTGTGTGTGTGTGTGTGTGTGTGTGTGTGTGTGTGTGTGTGTGTGTGTGTGTGTGTGTGTGTGTGTGTGTGTGTGTGTGTGTGTGTGTGTGTGTGTGTGTGTGTGTGTGTGTGTGTGTGTGTCGTCGATGCGCGCATTGCCTATTCCTAGGAATCTTAATTTAATATATTCTGCCTGCATAAAACAAAAACAAAAAATATATACAAATAATAACCATTACTATGAAAACATAACCACGAAAAGAATAAGTAACGAAAAACCGTTTAGAAACACATTGGCGGTACAGTAATGCACGCGCCATTTCCTTGCACACCAACTTTTCCTATTTCGCCTCCAATCAGCACATCTCCCAATTTCCTGTACCTAACTTTTTTTTTCTCTCATCACTGATTAGATCTGGCCAGGTAGCTCAGGACTGCCGCAAGACATCTTAAAGTTGGACTCTCGGAAAACAGATCTCTCTCTCTCTCTCTCTCTCTCTCTCTCTCTCTCTCTCTCTCTCTCTCTCTCTCTCTCTCTCTCTCTCTCTCTCTCTCTCTCTCTCTCTCTCTCTCTCTGGTTCACTCCCACTCATATTAAACTCCCACCTGCCTTATCCATTACATTATTCAGTGCTGCTCTCATTCCATACCACCAAGACTGTTGTTTTTTCACCCCCATATTTTCGCTGTGAGAGCAAGAAAAGGTCAGAGAGAGAGAGAGAGAGAGAGAGAAAGCAGGAAATTTACTCAATAAAGGTATATGTTCGTCTATTTATTGCTACTTAAAAGACACACACGGACTTTGTAATCTTTCTAGGTAATTTGTTAACCTGAACTACTCCAGACGTGTAACTCTTAGAACTTCTGGTAATTTGTGATCAATGTATCGTAACGAGAAGATCAGCATTACATGGGATCATTTTCCTGAACGTTATCCATTCGTGAATCACGTAATACAACCGAGAGAATGAGTTTATGCTAGAACATTTCTGCATATAGTTTGTTACATTGAAATACATTAAAGTTGACTCTGCCTAATACATATCGTAAATCAACAATCTTTTCCCTGTAATCTCTCCCCCATCGTGCCAGTTTCAATCCTTGTCTATAATTCTCACATCATCCCTGTTAACCACTTCAATAATAGAACACATTTTTACCTTGAGATTTGATCTACAGAGGTCAGAAGATTAATAGCCAGAGTTTTCACTAATTCACTCCCCACATAAGTTCCTGAAGCTGTATAAAATTTAATCACCAAATAGTAAGCAGAAAGAATATGGAAACGCGTCATGGTATTGAAGGGGTTAATCTCTCTTACGTTTGATAGAAAATGAAGTTTATAAAAGACAAATAAGTAAAAACCTCATGATACACCTTATACACGCGGCTAATTTCCCTTTACGGTTAGAAAACACTGAGGGCAACGAACGAGGCACCTAACGAGAGTTGCACGGTGCTATGTCCCTTGTATCCATTCTGAGCTCTTCTCTGATCCTGCAACACGAAGGAGCGAGACATGAAGGTAACAATGCGACACCTTAGTACTGTCACTCCTCTATCACCCTTTCCCTTCGGACAGACAATACTTCAGACTTACCGGTGCTTTACGAAGATGTCCTACGAGGGTTCTGAAGGATATGGAAGGAATGAGTAAGAGGCAGTACTTGTATGAGATGAATGAGGTGAATGAATGTGCAAATCGATGGGATAAATATTTACGACTTGTGTACGGTTCGGATGTAAATTATTCAGTTTCATGGCACGTGAATTCATGGGTATTCGTATGAAATAGCACACTTTATCATACACACCGCACTACTGCATGACCCACCAGAAAAACAGCTCCTGTCAAGACGCTTTTCTTACTCGGCAATATATAGAGAAAAGTAATATGTCTTGATGATTTTTTTTTTATGAAAGAGGAGAAGCTGGACAAGGGCAATTAAAAAAAACGGCCCACTTGATTGCCAGTTCCCTAAAAAATTAAGTAGATCCTGTTTACAGAAATTCGAAGAGACATAATTATTTCGTCTAAGGCATCACCAAAGGGAACATTATACAAAACAATAACTAAGGACACTGTAAGATTCCACGCTAATTATACCACAATTAACCCTTTCAGTACTGGAACGCATTTTATCATGATTTTTTCTTAGTCTGTGTGTGTGATTAGACGATTTTATTCACAATAGGAGAGGTTTATGGAGGTCAGAAGGTTAATGGCCAGAGTCTTCACTATTTCAATCCCTACATTAAGTTTCTGAAGCTGTATAAGACCGTCAAATAATAAGAAAAAATATGAAAACGCGTCATAGTACTAAAGACGTTAACATTGTAGATACTCACAGTCAGATTACCAACGACTGATGTGCACACTGACGATCGTCCCCAGCCCTGCTCAACACTACTGTCATTGGAGAGTATTGAAGTGATGTGTTACGCGAGACATATTGCAAGAATTATTGTGAAACCTCTTATGCACGTTGAGCTTCGCCATTCAAGTTCAGGAGTTTCTATAGCTTTTATCCTCTACTCGATATTCTGAATAGCTTTTATCCTCCACTCGATATTTGATAATACTTAAAGTACTCAGCCACTTACTCGCGCCAGTAAACTATCGACCTTCACACACCCACACAGCTCATTCCATCCTTACTTGTACGCCCCGTTTGGTTTTGGATTTGTCTACGTTTACTTAACACGCAGTCCCTATGAAGTCTACTGTGCATACTTGTAGACCTCCCTTCCTCTGATTTCGATAAACTGATGTCTTCTCCACACAATTCAAAAGATGATTACAGTTTTATAGCTTACGTGTTTACCATCCTAAATTCTGTTCCACCCCTTTCAGTACCATGATGCGTTTCCATATTAATTTTGCTTAATATTTGGTGATTTTATGCAGCTTCAGAAACTCAAGTGAGGGATTAAAATAGTGAAGACGGTGACCATCAGTCTTCTAACCTCCACAGATCTTTCCGAGTGTCAATAAAAATGGTCAATGGTACAGAAATCTCAAGATAAAAATGTGCCCTAGTATTGAAGAGGTCAAAGATATAAAAATATGAATTAACATCGGCTTCTCCAAATATTTTTCGCTTTTTTTCACCTTCCTGTAATCTTATCACCGCCATTTATCTCTATGCATCATTTCTTGCAGTGATAACCTTACTCTGTGTATCGCTTAAAAGAGAATGGAATCTTACACTCTAATTGACTAGCTTCAGTATTTCCTAGTCCCCCGCAGTGTTGCATCTCTTGCTATCTTTCGCCAATGTTTTCAGACTTGCTGCTCTCCTGAACTTGCTAACTGCATGTTCCCCACCAACCCTGGGTAAAGTTTGACCACGCAGGGAGCGAGGTACGAAATCACAAGACCGTAAATCTTCCTTCCATTGCTCTCTCTCTCTCTCTCTCTCTCTCTCTCTCTCTCTCTCTCTCTCTCTCTCTCTGAAAAAGTCATCTATACATTGTTTCACACATATTTGCCTTTGTTGCGTGTTTTATCGTGCTTCCTCGGGTTTGCTACCTCACATGCCTTCTAATTTCCTCCTTCACGTTTACTTTAGTTCTTTCCCTCCTTCCATCCAACAAGCTTATAGACAAACGCATTACCGGGCCGAGGGGAGAGGAGGATGAGGAAATAATGGACCTACTGAGGGAGAGGGAGCGGAGAGTGAGAAATCGTTAACCACTTCGCTCAACAGCCTCGGCCAGTGCCTCTTCACTCCACCTCTCGTCTTGGGCAACGCACTCACTTACACTATCCAATTCCATGTCAAGGTTTTTTGCCCCTCTCTCTCTCTCTCTCTCTCTCTCTCTCTCTCTCTCTCTGTCTTTCCAGGTATCTTCCATTGCTACATTTCTCTCATCTAAAGTTAACTGTGCCCTTTCCTGCTGTTTTATTTGTCTTCGCTCTGATTTGTGTGCTTCTTTCGACATTTTTTTCTTACATCGCCTCTCTTTTCACGAGCGGATACGAAGATGATGGTGATTTCTCGAGATGTGTTAGTTTTTTTAACCATTACTTCTAGTAGATGTTTGCTAATTACCTAAGTAGCGATTTTCATACAATTCTACAATGAAAAACTAAATAAGAAAAATTCCATGGACAATTATTTTCCTCTTCCTTCCTCTCCACGTCTCTCTTATCACATGCTACGGTCTGAGGGGCTACACTCCTGCCTCTTAACCCAGGAACTCCAGCTATATATATTCCCTCCGTTATGAATACCGTTATCTACATCATCCAATTAGCCTTAGCCTTTGCCTGCAATTGATATAATCGCCCTGTAACACGTGCACCAAGACGCGATGATACACATGAGCACGATGCTTTCAATCCCGGGCTTCTCACACTGTTGCTATTACCATTGTTACGTCATGGCTCGCTCGATCGTCACCCTCGCCTGTCACTCGCTGCTCGCTACACTGGTTTTCCGTGGCCTGTATTGTACGTGATCTGCTTGTTAATGTCGCTGGTCATCCTTGCATCCTGCTTGTATCCTGTTTATGATGCGTTGACCTATATCGGATGTTCATTTCCCACACTTTTAATGCGAGTTTCTGGAACCATGTCAATCCAGCTCGTATTGGAACTTTCATTATTTCACTTTTTCTTTGAGTGGTGATGGATGGATTGTGCCTCCTACTGAACACTTTCTCTTCAGTCATGCACTATTCCCTTTCAAAATCCGGGGTCGGATTCCACTTCCTGGTGAAGGAAAGCGAATGAAACAAACCTGCAATGAATTTGATTACGCAAGAAAATATCGCTGCTGAACACCAAATTATGTAACGAATATCACTAGTTAATTTGAATAATTTAATTACTTATGCATATAGATTAGTATATACATATTATTCACATAAAATGGTTATAAAACATAATAGAATGCTTTCCCATTATCTCCCTTATGAATAATTCTTCAGTGAAAATCATTCCAGTTCAAATCAATTATGATCATAAATATAAATGCAATCGCAATCAAAGACATGTGTCAGGACCGATTATGCGAGCAGAGTGACGAATGTGTTACGACGGATACTTCCCTTCCAGCGACGCTCCCCTGCCTGGTGCCCATCATCCATTACCACGCCGTCACCCACGCAGCCCGTCACCACGTCCCCTCTCACCAAAGACTTCTCCCCTCACTGCCTCCTCCGTCAGGTTTTTTACCTCTTTCCTCTCCTCTGTCAGCATTTTTCTCTCACACTATCCCCATCTCCCCTCTGTCACCACTTGTTATTTTCCCTCACCTTCCTCTCTCCTTCACGCCTTTCCCTTATGACCTCTCCCCTTGTGTATCCCCAAGGTTCCCCTAAACTTGCTGGCCATCCCGGGAGCTCCCCTGGGCGCGGGATCTCGTTAGCTTCTTCCAGGGCGATAGAATTCCTATCAGCAACACAGATATTAAGACGGGAGATGAGATGACGGCAGGGAGACAAAAAAAATAGCACCACGCTTCATAAGATCTTAATGACATTTAGGATGCGGTAAAATTCTGGAGGAAAGACTTCGCCGCGGGAAGACGAATAATGGCGGCTTTTGTCTCCAGCTGGGGGAGGGTGTGTCACAGGGAGAGCAGATGAATGAGAAGAGAACAGAGGAAGAGTTGTGAGTGCGTGGGTGAGAGTGAGAGAGAGAGAGAGAGAGAGAGAGAGAGAGAGAGAGAGAGAGAGAGAGAGAGAGAGAGAGAGAGAGAGAGAGAGAGAGAACCTTCAGACGGATCACTCGATGGAAAAGAATGAAAAGAAAATAACAAACACAAGCTGATCTAAAGAACCACTGGCCACTTGGTCTGCAGTTGACACTTTTAAACAAGATGGAAAGCAAAAGTTCACTCAAGCAAATGATGCACTCAAGGCAATTCCTCTCAGTTAATTTACCAGCAAGAAAAGAAGGAAAAACAACGTGCAAAAAGAAGAGCAAATGGATTTCAGGAATTAAAGAAAGTCCTGCTCCTTCGGGCATGACTAAACCTTATAACTGTGTGTGTGTGTGTGTGTGTGTGTGTGTGTGTGTGTATGTGTTTGTATACAAGGGACTTCTGCTCTGCTTTCCTTTTCCTCTTTCTCTCCGTCACAACAATTAAAAAACAAGAGACACTACACCACTCCAGTTATCAAGGAATAGAATTTTTTTTCACGATTAAAAGCTAAAAAAAAAAAAAAAAAAGCGAGACGTAGATGCCCCACCCCAAAAAAAAAAAAAACAGTATGAGTAACAGGAGAAAAAGATAACTAGAATTGGAAGTGTAGAGGGTGGGGGAAAGGAAAGGGTTCAGGAGGGTTTAGAAAAGATGGTAAAAGTACAGGTAAAAAGACCTAGACGTCAATTTAATTAGGCAGGTGACAGACAGGTGAAAGGAAAGACTTCGATAAACTCTATACACTGCACTATACATTCTTAATAAACATAAAAGCTCTGCCCTTCTCACTCCACGTATATTTTGGTGCTGCTCTCTTCCACTCTTTTTATTACCGTTATTTAGTCCTCGTTTCTTCTTCCTATAAGATACAAAGTTTTTATACGAGTATATTTCAGTTTACTTAAGTGTGCTATTCAACTCTCGTTTTCCTTTAGTGCCCTGCTTTCGTTTTCTCTTTGAAGCTTCCCTCGTTTGCAGCGAGAGAGAAAATAGATACAGAGAGACAGAAGACAGTATTCACAAAAGGCTTTCTCTCACACCACGACAATTTTCTATGGCCACAGAGACAAGCCGGGTTTTCAAGGCAGTTTCTTTTTTTCAGTATACTAGATATCTTGCCAATCCATCGCCAGAACTATAGAAATACTCTTAAAAACACGAGTGCCTTCAAATAGAGCCTTAGGCCCGTACCAAGAGTCACGAAGGTTTAAGGTCGAGGGTAGAAGGGAAGGTAATGTGGTACCAAGAGTCGCTGTCATTATTGGAACGAAGAGCAGAGGGAAGGTCGAAGGGAAGGCATGGGTGCCCCTGTGTTTTCCACATGACCTTCGAAGAAATATTTTATAATTTTCGTAAGCTGGAGTGACCAACAAATAGTATGAACTAAAATCAACATCAAGAAATATTTTCAATCTCGGTAAACCGATAGTTATGTTTCCACGTAAGTTACTATTTTTTTTATAATAGTGAAGGATCGCCTTAAAATCGCGAGGTGGAAGAACGCAGTGGATCCAGAAAGCTCGCCACCTAGCTGTTTTATGAAGCTTGTTTTCGTTTGTCAGGAAAGTTACACTGTTTATTTCATGGTAATAAATATTTTCTTTAGTGAGCTCATCATCCAAGTCTATTAAAGACCAAATATGTGCATGGGTTAATGGAGAATAGGAAGTGACAGGTGAACTGCCAACAGACAGAAGGCTGTCAAAGTATGCAAAGAAAAGCCAGTCACAAGGTAAATACTAGCCTGTATAAGCAGGTTTAAAACAAAACCACAAAGATGTATGTAGGGATGTAGACAGAGAATTTCACAAGCACCCCACTTCACACTAACCCAGGACTTCTTATCAAACTCTCTCTCTCTCTCTCTCTCTCTCTCTCTCTCTCTCTCTCTCTCTCTCTCTCTCTCTCTCTCTCTCTCTCTCTCAACAAAGACAGTGAGTGACATAAGCATTGAGTGCAATAATGTTAAAGCTAAGTCAACAGATAACTTTTCACTGAGTTGGGTGTGATGTGCAAGGATTTAAGTATAGGTATACTGACAGTATTGTAGTTCTCAAGATGTATAGTCCTGTATCCAAACCATTTCAGGCCATGATTAATGTAATTCATGATTGACTATACTAATGTGTTAACTATGGAATTTTTAATGATATGCATACAAATTGTGGTCTAGCAGATCCCAAAGAATACAAATTTCTCAACTCTTGTAATGAACTACCACTGCTTCTTGATATGGATTTTGTAAGACAGTGATTTCCAAACACATGATAAATTACCACTTTAGGGATAATGGAAGGATACAGAAAAAAAGAAAGTTAAGAATTCTGGAAATTATGAAAACACTGCAGTCTGTAAAGTTGTTGAATAAACCTGTTATAAATACATAGTGAAATTGAGCAACAACAATAAACATTCAGAACTGCTATACATATACAAAACTTGAAAAGAAGAAAAATTATTTAAGTGTGTGGCAAGCCAGGTTTCAATAAGGAATGCTTGAGGACACAGATATTCAATAACTCTGATCACATGTGGGCTTGTTACTCACTACCTGAGCCTGCCTCTTTTCACATTGTCAGTTTCTCTCTAAGCACCAGCTGATGCTAAAATCTTGAATCTTATTTAGCTATAAATATCTTAATATTAAAAAATGTTAATGGCATTAAATGACTTGGTGATCTCCTCCCAAGCTAATTTTTTTCTTGTGAAGGCTAGCTGGGTTTGTTGAGCGGTCTTGCAAGTCTTTATTCTCTTTTACAAGATTGAGAATCATTATTCTCTGCTCGTGCGTGAGTGGTTTGGCCCGGTCACAGCTTCTTCCCTCCATTCTTGTAGCGCGCACTGTGGTTTTGTTGTCGTTCGTGGAGCTCAAATCCGGATTACAGTCATACTAATACCGAAACAACTGTTACCAACTCATGCTAGCGGCAGACCTCTCGCGGCCCTACCTTCCATGGCGACTCTTGGTACGGATTGAAGGTAAGGGCGAAGGCTTTGCCTTGCTGGTCGAAGGGAAGGTCCGTGCCTTGGCCTTCGCGACTCTTGGTACGGTCCTTAGAGCCTTTGGAAAGCAGTGATGGTGAGAGAACAAAGCGTTTCAGAATACAGAGAGACAGAGACAGAGATGGACAAGCGAGGAAGGCAAAGGTGAAACAAACATGAGACGGACACACATGCATACTAATAGGTTAACTCACTAAGACAGTTTGCGTGACTGGTGTAAATGTTAAAGAAAAATAGCCAGAGAGGTTGGTGGTATCTATTTATATCCCTTGTTTTATTATTCCATTATCCTCTCTCTCTCTCTTCCTTCTTGTCCATCTCATTCTCATTGTCTCACGTCATCTTTCATTCATCATTATCATTCCTTTCTCACCAGTCTGATTATTTCATCTTTCAATTACCAGGCCTACTTCTAATCTCTCTCTCTCTCTCTCTCTCTCTCTCTCTCTCTCTCTCTCTCTCTCTCTCTCTCTCTCTCTCTCTCTCTCTCTTTACAATCCCTAGAATTATATTTCGTATATATATATATATATATATATATATATATATATATATATATATATATATATATATATATATATATATATATATATATATATATATATATATATATATATATATATATATATATATATATATATATATATATATATATATATATATATATATATATATATATATATATATATATATATATATATATATATATATATATATATATATATATATATATATATATATATATATATATATATATATATATATATATATATATATATATATATATATATATATATATATATATATATATATATATATATATATATATATATATATATATATATATATATATATATATATATATATATATATATATATATATATATATATAAATGGTTCTCAGATGGATATTTAGAGAGCGAGAGAGAGAGAGAGAGAGAGAGAGAGAGAGAGAGAGAGAGAGAGAGAGAGAGAGAGAGAGAGAAAACAGAAGTAAAAGTCACAGGTTAACACACACACACAAACACACACACACACACACACACACACACACACACACACACACACACACACACACACACACCAGATTGACAGAGCAGAGTGTATTATGTATGATGCTGAAAACCAGGTTCTTTTATAGACCTTTCTAAAAATACCTACGAACAACGAAGCTCCTAAATATAGTGCGACCTATACGAAAGATTGAAGTGTTCCTGTGTTGCACAACGTATCCTCCCTTGTTTTTATATCACCAGTAAAGAAAAAAAGGAAAAAAGAAAAGAACAGTTTATTCTACTTCTACGAATTCTTGATGGGAAAGTGTTAAAAAAAACATGCCTCTTTTTCTAATCTATTTTCACATATGACTGTTTTTCATTAACCTAATCATCACAATGCATCGTTTCCTCTCCATGAATTAGGCTCCTATTCACAAACGCTCTTCTTTCTCACCACGACTATTTTCCAAGGCCACGGAGATGACAAGCGGAGTTTCCAGGGATGTTCCTCTTGTTAATAATATAGAAATCTTGTCAATCTACCTCTAGAAATGTAAAGCACCTTAGAAACTCGTGTCAATTTCAATACAGCCTTTTGAAAGAGTGGAGGTAAAGTACAGAAGGGTTTGAGAATATGAGCCTTATTGTGATCTTTCTTCACCAGTATTGTTTATTTCAATGACGGCATGCTGGTGGCCGCGGCCGTCCGGCTTTCCTTACCTACACGACCTTATCTCATGAAGGTGTTGCCAGTCTTTCTCAGGCCTACTTAAATATTAACTGACACACCTGACGTCAGGCGAGTTGTTCGACAGAAAGAGAAAAAAAAGTTATGAATGTCAAGGTACAATTGTTCTTTAGGACTCAAGGAAAGTTCCGTCACGATAACATCCAAGCCACGGACAACTTTACATACAATTATAATGATGAAAAACACCTCTCACTGTCTCTGTCTCTGTCTCTCTCTCTCTGTCTCTCTCTCTCTCTCTCTCTCTCTCTCTCTCTCTCTCTCTCTCTCTCTCTCTCTCTCTCTGATCACTACCACCACCATCACTAACACCACCATCACCACCACCAGTACAAGCAGACCACCGTGTTACCAACTAACCATACACGGCGATTATTAACATTATGGCCACAAATTTGCCTGATGGAGAGAAGCGTCACTAGCACACCTCCTCCCCAGTATCAGAGAGGCGCCCTTCGTTGATAGGCGCGATATATAATCCAATACATAAAGAGGGAATATCGATAACTCCCGTTGGATATAATGGTCCTTCCTCTTCCTCAGGCCAGCCATGAATTTTGTTCCTCGATATTCTTGACGTAAATTCCTCGCCTTATGTTTCAAAGAGGCCGCAAGTTAACGCCTCGCAGTCTCTTTTCTTTTCTCTTTCTCCTTCTCGTTCTTCTTCTTCTTCTTCTTCTTCTTCTTCTTCTTCTTCTCTTCATCTAAATCTTTCTCCTGCTACTCCTCTTTCTTTCCTTTGTATTCATTCCTCCTCCTCTTCTCCTTCATCTTTCTCCTCCTTCTATTCCTCGTTTTCCTTCTGCTTCTCCTCCTCCTCCTCCTCCTCCTCCTTCTTCCCTTTGTATTCCTTTGTATTCTTCCTCCTCCTCCTCCTCCTCCTCCTCCTCCTCCTCCTCCTCTTATTTTTGTTTTCTATTTTTACTATTTCTTTCCATTTCCTTCTGTTTCTACATTTTTTTCTCCTTTCCCACCTCATTTTCCTCTCAACTCATTATTTACCTCCATTTCCACCACCTTCTCTTCTTCCCTCTGCTTCCTCCGCCACCTGCTTCACCACAGAAACCATCACGTGTACAGGGACTGCCACGTGTAGGCCTGACAGCCTCTTGCAGCTTCCCTCTTTTCTTATGTTCTTATGTTATCTCCCATCCCTCCAATCTGTCACCTTCGTCAGCCTTCTCAGCATTGGCCCCATCCTACAGTGCAACAGTTCACCCTCTCACCTCACGCGGCATTAACCTCTTCAATACTGGAACATATTTTTTACCTTGAGATTTGTGTAAGACTAGACCATTTTATTGTTATTACGAAGGGTCTTTGGAGGTCAGAAGATTAATGGCTAGAGTCTTCACCGTTTTAATCTCCACATAAGTTTCTGAAGCTGTATAAAGTCACCAAATAGTACACAGAATGAATATGAAAAAAAGCGTCATGGTAGTGAAGGGGCTAAGTGTGGAATGACATTAATACGGATCATCCATGCCACTATATGGACACTTGGACACCTGATAGCATTTACTATTTTGGTCATAATAAAAACGAAAAGAGTTCATGTCCACCTTTCTCTGGCAAACTCCGGAACTCCCTGCCTGCTTCTATATATCCAATTTTTATGACTTGACTTTGTTTAAGAGGGAGGTTTCAAGACATTAATCCCTTTCTTTCGGCTAACTTTTTCAGACCTGCAAAGGGACTGGTAACTAAGTGGGCCTTTTTTTATTGTTTCCTTTGCTCTTAAACAGCCTTCCCCTCTTATATAAAAAGAAATGTCTAATTTTCCGGGGAAGCAACTGACCTAATGTGGGAAAAATTAAGCTTCCTCTTTTAATATAATGCCATCGAGGGAAAAAAGAATGTAATCGGATGGAATATCATAAAACTGGGAATTCAACTGTGTGCGACAATTTTTAAGAATTCCTATGCAAAAAGCTTTATTTTCACCCATGATAATGAAGCAACGGAGTCAAAAAAAACCCTGCAAATTCTCTATTATTTATATTTTTCAGATATCATTAAAAGTAAGGCAAAAATAAACAGCATTATAATTCTAACACAGGCACGCCATTACTGACACTACACAACCACACACACTCTGCGCCTTAACACGAGAGAGAGAGAGAGAGAGAGAGAGAGAGAGAGAGAGAGAGAGAGAGAGAGAGAGAGAGAGAGAGAGAGAGAGAGAGAGAGAGAGAGAGAGAAATATGATATGGCAAGGGCAGATTTCCTAAACATGTAAAAACACAACACGACTCAGCTGCTGAATATCACAATGTACAGTTCATATACAGATCCCACTGAGGCTTCACTGTTCATAATCTTGTCCTATTACAGTTCGTGATGTTAACCCTTTCATTACTGGAATGCATTTTTACCGTGAGTTTTGGGTGTGATTACACGATTTCATTTACATTAGGAAGGGTGTATGGAAATCAGAAGTTTAATGTCCAGAGCCTTCACTATTTTAATCCCTACATGAGTTCCTGAAGCTGTTTAAAATCACCAAATAGTAACCAAAATGAATATGGAAACGCGCTCTAACACTGAAGGAGTTAATAATTGCATAAACCTCCTCATCCCTTGCCATGCGTTAGAAAACTTTCCTTCCTTTATTTCCCTGGAGCAGTGCGCACTCGTAGCGAGACTCTGCAGTGCGCCACGTAACAGATAGTTCGTTTAGTGCTTCATTCCTGCACATGACTCAGGTAATCGGTTTCCACGTCAGAACTCAAGCACACCTTCCTTCACCTTCCTGTCTGCCACTGAGGCTTCACTAACTCCGCTCGCCATCCTTCGCCTCTACCTCTATTCTTTATTTGTTCATCTTCACTAGTCTTTTTTTTCATACTTATTTTTTGTGTACATTTGTTCATTCTTATTTCTATCAGTTCTCCACCTTTCGTTCTTCCGTCTCTTACCACTATACTCAATCTCCTCACCTAACTAGTCTTTCTTATGCAAGTCTTATTTCATTGCTACTTCCTTTATGCCCACTTTCAATCTGACGCTAGCTCACTAACTTTCAAATCCCAAGAGCCACAGAAAGTTTTATGATACAAGTAACAATACCAGTAGAATCAGTACCACCACCACCACCACGACCACCACCAGCACTATCACTACTACCACCACCACCACCACCACCGCCACCGCTACCAGCCTCGGCATTTTATAACAGTATTATTGCCTATGAATTCATAAAAATTTATAGCCACATAGCTTACGGGGAACTCTTTTAGGTACAATTTAATGAGCAAAACACGTGGCGAGTAGTCCGCTTACCAGTTCCTCACACGCCTACACATATCACCCAACTTGACTTTAATTGGTATATAATTCTTTAGTGTTTTCCGAAAATCAAATCAAGTTTATAAATTTATTAACCACATTCTCTCTCTCTCTCTCTCTCTCTCTCTCTCTCTCTCTCTCTCTGGACGCAAGAACAAAAAATTCAACACTCTTGACGTGACGTGGCCACAGAAAAAACTGGAGCTAATTAGTGACAATTCCACCCGTAAGAGTTATTCTCAAGGTCAAGAAGGTTCCCGCATCCCGAAGATCATGGCGAGGGGAGAGACTGAAGAAAACATGGACAAGTGACATGATAATGGTAATTGAGGGGGAAGGAGAGAAGGAAAGGAAGTGCGAGATGAAGAGAGACAGGGAACTCACCTAAGAGGACCATGAGACAAGTAGGTGAATTACAAGAAAGTACTGAGCCAAGAACAAGAGGTATTGAAGGCGCAACAAGTTAACAAGAGTATTTTCTCAATTCTAATGATAAGTGAAGAAATATAAGTGATGATGAGGAAACGTTAGCAAGAATACACAGATGAGAGCTCCACTAAACATCCCGGAAGCTCTTGACTCCTTCAGTACCATGACGCGTTTCCATATTCTTTCTGCTTACTATTTGGTCATTTTGTACAGCTTTAGAAACTCGTGTGATGATTAAAATAGTGAAGACTCTGGACCATTAGTCTTCTGACCCACATAGACCCTTCCTAATGTCAATAAAATGGTCTAATCGTACACAAATTTCAAGATATAAAAATGTGTCCTAGCACTGAAGGGGGTTAAAGACAGTCTTAATGAAAGTTCAAAAACGTTTACGAGATGGGAGTCGAAGAATGAAGAGAAGTAAAAGTCTGTGCTCTCTCTTCCCCGACTCAGTGCAGATTGAAGACTTCCCGTGGGGTGCAAAAGAAAATAATTCCCGCACTCAGAAATAAATCCGAGCAGGGCGTGTGGTAGTGTCGGCCGGGAAACACAGCCGGCATAAATAATCCAGGAAAGATATATAACTTCCGAACCCGCCCCTCTGTCCTCTCTCTCTCTTTCTCTTTCTCTTCTCCTTTGTCATCGCCTCTCTCTCTCTCTCTCTCTCTCTCTCTCTCTCTCTCTCTCTCTGTATACAGCTTTATATCTATCCTTCTTTACAGCTTAATAACTATCCTACACCCTCTTACTCTTCCATCTCCTCCCCCTCCTCCTCCTCTTTCTCCTCCTCCTCCTCCTTCTCCTCCTGCTCTTCTTCCTCCTCCTCCTCCTCCTCATCCTCCTCCTCCTCCTCCTCCTCCTCCTCCTCCTCCTCCTCCGTCTCCTCCTCTTCCTCCTCTTTCTCCTCCTCCTCCTCCTGCTCCTCCTCCTTCTCCTCCTCTTCATTCTCTCCCCTCAACCAGTAGCGATGATTGATTCCGTAGAAGAGATCAGTCTTTTAAGACAGAAAACCACGTTATCCAATAATATTGTTAGCTGGTACTCCCATGTTCCTCGTTCTCTCTCTCTCT
Organism: Portunus trituberculatus; assembly: GCF_017591435.1. Taxonomy (NCBI): domain Eukaryota; kingdom Metazoa; phylum Arthropoda; class Malacostraca; order Decapoda; family Portunidae; genus Portunus; species Portunus trituberculatus. The sequence goes on along the minus strand of NC_059278.1, from coordinate 4,057,772 downwards.
CTCTCTCTCTCTCTCTCTCTCTCTCTCTCTCTCTCTCTCTCTCTCTCTCTCTCTCTCTCTCTCTCTACTGTTTTTTTCCTTCTGCTTTCCAGTTGCAATGGAGTGTTGGCTGATTACAGTTATTAGATACTTTAGTGGTATTTATATTAGCTTAATCTAGTGCTGTGATGGTTTTAAGTAGGATAAGTTCTTCTCTGTATATATCTCCTTGTTTATATTCAAGTGCAGGCTTTTTAAATAGCAACATTAAAAACGTTTTCCTTTAAGCCTCTGTCATGTAGTTTTAATTAAGGAAAATATCTATCTAGCTACATTCTTCATTGTTTATTTCTATCTATTTATCTCTTCATCAAAATACGTGGTCCTCTTCCAAACTATGAGTCTAACATTCCACATAATCTAACGTCAGCGTCACCATTCAGCACCATCACCATTTCTCATCACACAGTCATTACGAGTATTATCATCACATTAATATTTCGAATTTCCATAAATAATCACATTGGTGTGTAGAATTACAAGTACATACCTCGCAGTAAATCGTCTCGACTGTCCACTTTTCAGGGAGTTCTCCTCTCCCCACTGTAAAAGAAAAAAAATTGCATATATCGTAAACCGAGAGACGAAAAAGTGCATGTGATTAAGCAGTAAATTGAAATATGTGGTCAGGAAGTGGAAATTTAGTTCGATAGGGTGTGTTTGACAACCTCATTACCAGGGTGGTGATGGCGGCCTTTTAATTTGCACATCAGAAGAGAACTAATCAAGGTGGTGAATTGTCTCACCAGGCTACCCCGTTCCTCCTTACCCACTTCCCCCCATGGACTTCGTGACGCCACCACCATCGCCACCGCCACCGCCAACACCGCTACCAGCATCACCATCACCACTTTCTATAACAGCAATAATGATCTAAGAATAGAATTAACCCCTTCAGTAACGGGACGCATTTTCATTTCGAGTTTTGGGTGTGATTGGACGATTTTATTGACAATAGGAAGGGTTTATGGACCTCAGAAGATTGATACCCAGAGTCTTTACTATTTTAATCCTCACGTAAGTTTCTGAAGGTGTGTAAACTCACCAAATAGTACAAGCAGAATAAATATGGAAACATGTCCTGTTACTGAAGAGGTTAAACAGATATACTAAGCCAGGCTGAAATAAACCATAATAAATCGAACAAATACAAAATAGATAATGATGATAAGAGATAATACCATTTTCTTTGCATGGAAGGGTAACTGACTTGCTCCCACCACTGCACCACTACTCGCTGAGCTTCAACAGTCGGCCAGCAAGCGTCTATCACATGTCAGGTAACCACATAATTATACACTGCTACTCCTGCACACAAGCATGACTACTGTTACTTTTTAATGCCAATTGTTTCCATGACTCGCTACCTCCTCCTTTTTACTGTGCATGTGGATGGACGTAGATCGCTATGTGTGGTGTGTTTGTATATGTTCAGGATTATAAAGTCTAGATTCAGAAATGCGTTGCTCTCTCACCGCGATAATTTTGCAAGGACACACAGACAACTATCCCGGTTTTCAAGGCAGCTTTTCCTTTCGATAAATCTAGAAATATTGCCAGTTCATCACCAGAAACATAAAAATGCCCTTAAAAACACGAATATCTTCAACTAAAGCCTTTTTAAAGCGATGGTGAGAAAGCAAAGCGTTTCAGAATACGGGCCGAAGGACGGTGTAGCTTCCAAATCACCTTACAATGACGCACAATTACACAGCAGGAAGTAGTGATCAACGACTGAATATAAGCAAGGTAGTAAACGTCGGGGAGACATACTACACACTCCTGTACACATTTCCGAGTCTTGTTGAAAGATGAAGATGAAGATGCAGGTGTCAAATGTGGAAAAATAGTGCTTCGGTTGCCAATCAGTGAAATGATGCGAGACGGGAGACGGAGACCACGTGTTTGATAAGCAGGACTACACCGCCATAGTGTTTGTTTCACTGTTTGATCTGCTGCAGTCTCTGACGAAACAGCCAGACGTTACCCTACGGAACGAGCTCAGAGCTCATTATTTCCGAACTTCGGATAGGCCCGAGACCAGGCACACATCACACACGGGACAACAAGGTCACAACTCCTCGATTTACATCCCGTACCTACTCACTGCTAGGTGAACAGGGGCTACATGTGAAAGGAGACACACCCAAATATCTCCACCCGGCCGGGGAATCGAACCCCGGTCCTCTGGCTTGTGTGTGTGTGTGTGTGTGTGTGTGTGTGTGTGTGTGTGTGTGTGTGTGTTGCTAACTAGGATGATGGGTTGACGAGTGAATGTGTGCGGGGTGAAGGGAGTATAGGGCAATGTAGGGTAATGTAGGCAGGCTGAGTGGTGTGGAGATGTAAGGAGTGTCGTGGAGTAATTGTTACTTTGAGGGCATGCGGTTAAGAGACGGGTAAACATTTGTCAGCCGCACTACAACACATCGCTAGGCCGACATGCACGGTAATAGAGTTGACATCTACTATAACTAATGCCTATGTTACTGGTTATACATGTTCACATGATAAAGCACGAACCTAACCAGCGCGGGTTTTCACACACTAGCGAGGCATCAAGAGTTGCCGCTTGTTACGGTCTCGCTGCATCTTCGAATTTGAAAGCTTTTCCTGTACATAGTTAATCCAGCAAAAAAAGTTTACGATTATTTCCCCAATAAATTAATCTAAACCTCATATGACTTCAAACCCTGCAAATATCCACCACAAGAACAATATAAACCACTGGTGTTATCTTACAAATGCAAGTGGCAAATCCCCATTGAGTAACTGTGCCGCGAGGAGTGTTCCAATACTTCCCACGAATCCTGACAACATCCACACAACACAACACTAACTATACAATGTAAACCACCGATCCTTCTTACCTTAAGTGGAATGCACGAAGGAATAGGAATGATAATGAAGTCAACACCACACACTCACTTTGGAAGAACTAAACGCGCACGAGGTTGGTCGCTGACTGAGAACTGAGTAGAGAGAGAGAGAGAGAGAGAGAGAGAGAGAGAGAGAGAGTTACACAGTGATTACTTTGACGGTGATTACATTGTTGTGTGGTATTAGTCCAGTCAGTTTAGCGGATGAGTATTTTGGGGCACATGATCTGGAGGTGTCAGGAAACAGTAAGGAAACAGGTACATCTTTTGCGAACAAACAAGTAATCCTGTGAGAAAGTGTGGGCTCAGATTCAGTGAGGGAAAGACAAAAGCTGGTCATTTCCGTAAATTATCTCGTATTGCCTTTTGTCCCACACAGTCTGTCATCTAGCGTTCAGGGTCACATGAGCAGCCAACCCAGTTATATATTAGTGGTGGGTTCGATACGTTGTGCTGGATTAGTTATGTCGTGTTAGGGAGTATAAAGTTATTTAGTACATCAGAACATAAATGAACTCTCACATACTCCCTCCCTTAATTGTCTTTCCTGGCCGGAGTGGAGCATTTAGTTTTCATTCGGCGCTTCACTTTAATTTCGTGTGGGGTTCGATAGGTTGTGCTAGAATAGTTAAGTCATGTGGAGTATAATGTAACTTACCGCATCCAAAGACACTCGTAACATAAGTGAACTCCTGTATACAGCCTTCCTTGTCTTTCCTGCCTGGTTCATTTGGTTTTCATTCAGCGCTTTCATTTAATTCCAAAATGTTCATGTCTTCTTTTTTATCATTGATATATCTTCTGTTTTGAACGCGTGAGTGACTATACCGTGAATATGTTATACTTGTATCTATATAATATTCTGACTCATTTTCCGGTGTTCGTCAGTCAGCTCGCTCCGGTCCTCCCGCTCGCCTCTTTCCCCACAGTCATCCACACCCACATTGCTGCATCACTTCGTTCATTTATTCTTTCATACAAATCCCCTCTTATGAACCCTCCACAGCCTGCACCACATCATTCACCACATTCCCTCACCAAGACCTCGACCTCCCCTCACTCCCACGCAAACACCTCTCGCATCAGGTTTACGCAACCATGCCGTGTACCGCCAATCACGTAAGCTCTCCCATCCCTGCTAAGCTAAGGCAAATTCACTCAGTACGTTTCCCTTAATTGGTTCGGCGATTACACCTTGTTTACTGACCGCGATTCAGTCTGCGTCCTAATCAATAAGGCAGACCTCGGCAATATGGTATGACCCCTTTAAGTATGATAATTACTATGACTGGCGTCTCTGCGTTGGTTGATTTGCTGACTTACGCTATGGAGAAGAGAAAGTTAGGGTGGAAGGTAAGCGAGGCAAGGATGGAAAGAGAGGCTACCATTATAAAATCCAGAAATATTAATGCAGGAAATGTAGAACTTTTAACTTGACTATAAGAGGGAAGGTGGAGTGTAAGTTTGTGTGGGTTTGTTTATTCACTATGCTCTGGGAAAATCAAATGTTGTGTGTGTGTGTGTGTGTGTGTGTGTGTGTGTGTGTGTGTGTGTGTGTGTGTGTGTGTGTGTGTGTGTGTATGCAATAAAATGTGATAAAAATTTAGCTTATTCGTATTCTAGCATGAACAACAATTGATTTTATGCATAAGAAGTGTTACATGCATAGAATAACTAAAACACACACACACACACACACACACACACACACACACACACACACACACACACACACTATAAAACCAGTATCAACTAGAGTAACCAGAAAAAAAGTGTCAAATCACCAATGAAGTTATAGAAAAAGTTTAAAAAAAGATGCAGGTAAGGCCACACTCCGGGACACACGCCGTAAAACAAATCAGCAGGTCGGCAGGAAGAAAAAATAACATGATGGGAAATACTCCGACCTGATAGTGTCATAGAGAGTCGTGTAATTTCCGCATTGCCGCCGAATGGAGCCAGCGCAGAGTGAGGTCAGCTGCGATGTTACTGGAGGTCACTCAAAGGTCACTTCGGAAGGAGAGTCTATTTCGGGACACAGCGTTGGCCATGGGCTCCTCGGCGCCTAGAACGGGAATTGGGTTAGTGAAGGAAACTGTAAGCGTGTAAAATAAATCTGAAATGCAATTGATAAAAGAAAACTGCTAGTGAATGAATGAGAAAAGTCACTTACACAAGAACTAAAAAAGAGGTGCGAGTGTTTTATCACCTTAGAATAAACGAGACAGAAAAAGGTAAAAGAAATACCTACAATTAACCGAAAGAAGACAAAAACGAAAGTAAATTCATGCAAAATATTAAATAAATTGCAGAAATGGCAGAATGAATAATCAAAAGAAGGTGAAAAGCTACATTCATATATTTTAATCTCAAAATGAATAAATTGAAAGGCGAAATTCAAGCGAATGCGTGTTAATTATTTAACACTCAAGCTGAGGAGTGTACAATATGCAGAAGCAAGCAAGGAATATGAAGGGCGACAGAAACAAGGATGAAAAGACCAGTATGAAAAAAAAATGATAATGATAATAATAATAATAATAATAATAATAATAATAATAATACAAAGACAAAGAAGAACAAGAATAACAAGAACAAGAAGAAGAACAAAAAGAACAAGAACAAGAGCAAGAAGAACAAGAACAAGAACAGGAAAAAAAGAGCATCGGAATACAAGATATAAAGAAGCTAGGAACAAAACGGTAAAAACGTGTCATCTGCTACAATCATCGGTAAATTGATCAAACTTCCTCCTGAAACTGTTTGGGTGTACAATTTACCAATTTTATGCTATTATCAGTCTCATTCATGGACTATTTCTGCCTTTACCCTTTTCTAATGTGTCTTCGTTTGAATCTTATCATTCGTCCGTGACTTGTTTCATTTTGAGCAAACCGGATGGGGGAAAAACAGAAACAGAAGTGTGTGAATGCATAATATATAATACAACACAAGATACAAAACATGAGAAGAAGAAATAAACAAACAATAAAAGCAGCACAAACAGGAATTCAAAAAAATATATACGTGGCTTGCTAACCTCAAACTAAACAAACCACAGACCAGAACTACATTTTTGAGAGGCTCAGCTTGCACGGTAAAGCACGAGATCTGGAAACAAAAGAATGGAATCGGAGCGTAAAGGGAAAAACTGCGGGACGAAATAATAGGATAACGTCGGGGAAAGAAATCACGAAGGAAAGAATTGGCTCAACAACATCCGCTCATGGCACTGAAATGATTAATCGAGGCAGTGCGCACGTTTAGGAACACAGGGCGGCATCCTCCACTACACAGCCTCACAACCTCACTATCTAGTATTTCCGTAAGTTGAGACCCTTCACTACTGGAGCGCATTTCTACCTTGAGTTTTAGGTATGTTTAAACGATTTTATTGACATTAGGAAGGTCTCAATATCTGGTATTCTTGAGTTTAGCCCCTTCAGTACTGGAACGCATTTCTACCTTGAGTTTTGGATATGATTAGACTAATTTATTGCCAATGGAAGCATCTACGGAGGTGAGAAGATTAATGGCCACAGTCACTATCTTAATCCCTACATGAGTTTCTGAAGCTGTATAAAATCACCAAATAGTAACAAGAATGAATAAAAAAACTCGTCATGGTGCTGAAGGGATTAATATACAGTCCATGCCACTCCCCTTATTCCTCTTCTTCCATACACCGCTTTCTTCTCCCTCTACTCCACCTTTAATAATCTGTTTCGTCACCTACCCCACATCTTTCTTCCCCTAAACCCTCTCAGCACGTCCACCCTTTGCCTCCCATACACTGCCTACACATTTACCTCACTCCCAAGCGCCCTAGTCCAATACGCCACCCACTAGATCCCTTAGTAACTACATTCTGTAATACTCTTGTTTACACGGTGTCCTGTTGCATTCCCTCCCTTTCTCTAGTCCTATCTTCCCTTTCCCCTGTCCTCCCTCCAGCTCTCGCACCTCTCATTACTTTCACCCAGCCGGGATATCTCGCCGCTGCTCCTAACTAGGCGACCTTGCGTGGCCGGCTGGTTATTGCATTAGTTTGGCGTTCAGTAACCGTGAAGATAGTGGCGGCAGGTGGAGAGGGGCGCCCGACATACACTCACGGAAGGCGCACATATACAGTAGAGTAGCGGCGGCTCACGTACGGCCTACTAGCCAGGTGTGAGCAGTGGAGAGTAAGAGGTGAGGTGATGGGCCAGGCACAGAATCCTTACACACACATTTCTCCGCCAGCCAAAATAGTGGAAAACTGTGATGAAGTGAGTAATGCCAGGCTAGAGTTGAACGGCGTGCTTGTTCTTCTCTGCTTGCTGTCTGTCTGATCCTGGGCCGCCTGTCAACCTATATGCCCGAAGCTTTATATGTATGCTAATGTATTTCATGCGCGTGTCACAGTACGACTAGTTTAATCCCCTGCGCTCTCTCTCTCTCTCTCTCTCTCTCTCTCTCTCTCTCTCTCTCTCTCTCTCTCTCTCTATCTATCTATCTATCTATCTATCTATCTATCTATCTATCCATCCATCCATCCATCCATCCATCTATCTCTGTCTGTCTCTCTCTCTCTCTCTCTCTCTCTCTCTCTCTCTCTCTCTCTCTCTCTCTCTCTCTCTCTCTCTCTCTCTCTCTCTCTCTCTCTCTCTCTCTCTCTCTCTCTCTCTCTCTTACTTATATTTCAGCAATCTTTTAGCACACACACACACACACACACACACACACACACACACACACACACACACACATACGAGTATAATTAGGTGTCTGTTCTGGCTTGGTGGATGCAGCTGACTACCACACGATTACAAGAACGTGCACTTCACTGATCTCAAAGCTTCCCTGACCTGCATTGCTTTGTGAATGAGGCTAAGACTTAATTTCAGATTTATGTGCATGTATGTATGATTCACTCGGTATATTGACAATCTCGTGCGAGGGACTTCATTCATCCCACAGACACAATTTCTATTCTCCTCCTCCTCCTCCTCCTCCTCCTCCTCCTCGGTCGTCCTTTATTAGAATAACCAACATCAAAGGCTGGCGCGAGAAAGGGAAGCAAAATCTAAACAAAAGAACGTCGCATCGGGTGGAAAAAAATGGTACTATCTTTTTTTTTTTTTTTTTTTCCCTTGCTCCCTTCTTCGACTCTGAGGATTGGGGCTTCCACCTCACCTGTGCACCATGAATAATTTTCCCCTCCAGAATGTCCCCTTTGTCCTCCGCCAGTCAGCACAAATTACCTTCCTTCCCGCGAATTCTGTTCCATTACTAATTTAAGAGAGAGAGAGAGAGAGAGAGAGAGAGAGAGAGAGAGAGAGAGAGAGAGAGAGAGAGAGGGCGAGTGACGCATAGAACCCAACTTTACCAGAGTTCTTTAACTTCTCCTCAATTAGGTCTTGTTTCCCAATTTATCTCGGGTAACCTAAACTACACTAACTTTACCTATGTAGTGTAACAAGAACAAAGTGACATACAGCTGGACGGGGCAGGGAAGGTATGACCACTGGCACCTTTATTGAGAGTCGTGAGTTCATTGATGTGTGACTCAGGATGAACACAGCACACTCTTACTGGACTCTTCTGAACAGGGAGGGTTTCAAAGTACACTTGACACTGGAAACACTCGAACAAAGTGACATACGGCTGGACGGGGCGGGGAAAGGACGATCACACCTTTGTTGAGAGCGTCGAGTTTGTTAGTGTGTGACTCAGGGTGAATACAGCTCACTCTTTTATTGGACTCTTCTGAACGGCGATGGTTTGAAAGCACACCTGACACTGGAAACACTAGAACAAAGTGACATACAGCTGGACCTTTATTGAGAATGGTGAGTTCATTGGTGTGTGAGTCAAAGTTAACACAGCACACTCTTACTGGATCTTATTCTGAGCCGCAATGATATCAAAGTCCACCTGACGCTGGTAACACTCGATCTGAGAAGCCTGTTTCAAGAGAATAGCTTACTGCAAAATTTTGTTACAGCGTGCTAGGTTTAATTCTGAATAGTGTTACATTAATCTAATCCCTTCAGTACCATGACACCTTTTCATATTCACTCTGCTTACTATTTGGTGATTTCATACAGCTTCAGAAACTAATGTGGGGGATTAGAATAGTAATGACTGTGGCCATTAATCTTCTGACCTCCATAGACCCTTTCCAATGTCAATAAAATGTTCTAATCGTACACAAATCTAAAGGTAAAAATGTGTCTTAGTATTGAAGGGGTTAAATTGACAATAGTATAGTTATAATTTTGAGAGAGCCATTAGAAGAAGCGACTCTCATTTTTTTTTTTTCCACTACACGACTTAATGTATAAATCAACACAACACATAATGTACTTCAATCTAAATACCTGAAACTAAAACCATTCCTTCACTAACTATGTAAGACCGTATATTCAAGTGTTTCCTTTGCTATTTAATCACCAAAACACCTCAAACTCAAAATAATGTTACAAGTTCAAAGTAAAAGTAGAAAGGACTAGTAGTTTTTAGTATGTACATGTAGTTTTATTCAAGTGCAGTAAATTTGTCTCTGTTTAATCAAGGGCAATAAGAAGCGTGTCATTAGCAGTCCAAAGGCGTCCCTACCCATCTCTCCAGGCAGTGAATGGGGCCTTCCTCCTCCCCTGTCTTCATTCCCGCCTCCACACACCGCCCTAAATTGTTATTGGTAGAAATTCAAAGCTGGAGATTAAAACACAGCGGTAGAAAAGCAGGGATTAAAGAGAGAGAGAGAGAGAGAGAGAGAGAGAGAGAGAGAGAGAGAGAGAGAGAGAGAGCAAAATGGACATGCCAACTTATGATTGGTGAGGGCGTAAGATCTTGGTGGAGACGATGATAAGATGAAAGAAGAAGGAAAAAGAGGAGGAGGAGGAGGAGGAGGAGGAGGAGGAGGAAAATGGGAAACTCACAACCGAGAGAGAGAGAGAGAGAGAGAGAGAGAGAGAGAGAGAGAGAGAGAGAGAGAGAGAGAGAGAGAGAGAGAGAGAGAGAGAGAGAGAGCATTATACCCAAGGAGACTCCCCGCGTCCCTGAGCCTTGAGGATTGGAAGGAGTCACATGCGGAGAATTGGGAAGGATTTGGGGCGAACCGGAGAAAAAATGGTGGTGGAAGATGACCCAGAAAGCAACCGTGTCTTTATATAGCGGCCAATAGTCTCCGTATCCCCGTCAGTTTCATATAGTTGAGCTGAGTCAATTGTTAGTGCTCAGTCAACAGGGAGCTTTAACCACTTCTGTACCGTGACGCGTTACCATATCCATTCTTCTTACTAGTTGGTGATTTCATACAGCCTCAGAAATTTATGTGGGGGATTAAAATAGTGGAGACTCAGGCCATTAATCTTCTGACCTCCATATACCCTTCCTAATACAAATACAATCGTCTAATCAAACCCAAAAATCAAGGTTAAAATGTGTCTCACTATTGAAGGGCTTAAAAGAAGATTAGATAAATTTATGGATGGGGATGATAGATGGAATCAGGTACATTTGCTCATACAGGGACTGCCACGTGTAGGCCTGACAGCCTCTTGCAGATTCACTCTTTTCTTAAGTTCTTATATAGCATCTTTTTGTAGTACCCTTCGGTCTTTTTCTGCCAGAGTTGGGATGTTATGCTCAGTTTTTCCTTCAGTATTTTCTTTATTATCACATCCCATCTATTTTTCGTGTCTCCTCCGCGGTGTAAAGGACACGAGCCTCACGGTGAGTTGAGTCAATAAACATTAACATTAAGCTCCATTACTCTGGTGTCATTCATGTTCAGCGGGCTGAAGGGCCGAATTGTTGTGACTGTTATTATATTTGGCGGAAATGCCCTACAAACTTTATGTGTGTCAATGAACTGTTGCAATGATCGCCAGGAATGTTAATACGATGGAGAGAAGTCAGTAATTTGTATAGTGATGGCTCCCTCGTAATGCCGAAAGTCAGAGGGTAAATATCCCTCCAGTTTATTGTGATATGATACGGAAAGCCATCAAAAGCATGCTCTCCCGCCAAGACCATGACGCAGCTAATTAATCAAGATAATTACAACGTCTTTAATGGTGATATGGGCCCTAATATTGGTACCACTATAAATAAAATTGCCTACGCCATTAATGGGTGGAAATTTAACTTTCTTTCTTTTTAATTACATGGAGACCAATCACCACATCTGCACACCCAATGTCTTATACACACACACACACACACACACACACACACACACACACACACACACACACACACACACACACACACACACACACACACACACACACACACACACACACACACACACACACACACACACACACACACACACACACACACACACACACACACACACACACACACACACACACACACACACACACACACACACACACACATGAAAAAGAAATCAAGCGCTCATGATATTGTTTAAATAAAAAATAACTACAAATAAAGAACGATAATAAAAACTGAACAATTAGTTTCGGATTTCTTCAATAAGTATTCCTAAGGAAAAATATTCAATGTATGAACTGCAGTTATCATGTTCATATTCACATTTTCTATGCAATTCTCGACGAGGTATTTCCCAGTAATGAATGTCACAATCATTTCAGCTTCAATTGCACTTCTAAATTGTTTGCTAGCTTACATTGCATATTTTCACTTTTCCATTGATTTCTCTAGGCAGCATTAATCTACATCCGTTAATTGACACATTATTATGATTGAAAACAACGCCTAAATGTCTCTGAAATACTTTGAAATATGTATTCTAGAAAAGTGACATCCGGGAAAGATATAAAAAAATACAAAAATGTTTCTTCCGCGCCTTGGTTGTTTTAAGGGACATAAAATTCCGGTAGAGGGCTTTGAGCTCCACACCTTCGTCACCTTTAGACGTCTTTTACGACACGTAGGAAAGGCTGTGATATTCTACATTGCGTACTTTAGTAAGGATACTCGCAGTGCGCCAATCCCTCTCTGGTACAAGTTAAAGTCACGTGCACCTCAGCGGAAGGTAATGCAAACATGCAGCACACAACATCTGGTAACTAATGACATGAGGCTGAATATTCTACGCCACGTCTACTAGAAGAAAAAAGTATATTAGAGATTCAGTAGATAAGGAAGACAGTATCGTTCTTGTATACATCCTCAGCTTAGAGTGAGCGTAGAAAAAATGGTGTTTATGAGTGTATCAGCATATCAAGTCCTCAACGTACTCTTGAGGTGCTTATGAATGCAGAGTTGATTGCGAAATGAAAGATCCTCAAAAAAGCGGTCCAGTTTTATCCCATTCACTACTCTTAACTATCTTAAAACTTCTGAGTAACCAGTTATATGTCAGAATAAAATTATAAAGATATGATTGCAGCGAATGACTAACAAGACATAGTTCTTCATCCCTTCACGAAATACATCACGGTCACAATTATCTGTTAGAAAACAACAGTGAATGTGTGATGTTAATGAATGAGTAAAAGGAGATCATTCTTAGGTATGTAATCAGAAACACCATCACTATTTTCCAAGGCCACGGAGATTATTAGCGAGGTTTTCAAGAATGTGTCTCCAGTTAATAATGTAGAAATCTTGTCACTTTGCCTCTAGAACCACAAAAACAACTTTAAAACTCAAGTAAACTTAAATAAAAGCTTTTTGAAATAGTGGAGATGAAGCACAAAAGTATTCGAGAATACGAACCTTAATCGCTTCATGAAAAAGAGTAATTTAAACTTAATATATTCCTTCGTGACACCCAGAATAAAATTGAGCTCATTCCATAGCGGTGAAAGACTCGAGGCAGCATTGCACCAGTTAAATCTTCCATACATACGTGGCATACTTCATACACGGGTCGTTACCTTCATTTAATGCGTAAATGTAGCGCACGGTTCAGAATCCACTTTGTTATTTATATTCCGCGCCCGAACGTATGGGTCTGGCAGCTCTACCACCATACAAGGCCTGCCCGCTATAATATTGTGGATTTCCTATCGAGCAATTTAGTGAGCGAATTTCTCGAAGGCCGGAAGTTGGAGATATTGCAACATTTTCCTCTCTTCTTTGCATTCATGTTGTAGTTATATTGAATCCTGACAGTGTAAAGTGAATCCTGACAGTGTGTAGAGAATCAGAGGTTTACGAGAGAATAACTAGCAGAATGTTTGCCTCTCATGGGGAATAACTAGGATAGCTGACTCATTTATAATACAATGATCTGTTAAGCATAGACTTGTATTTCATTTCATATCCACGTGTCCACCAATTTGATTATTTTACATTTAACGCTTCACAGATATTTAGGCGTGCATGAATTAATCAGTCATGGAAGAACACACACACGCCCCCCCCCTCACCACACACACATGCGCACACACACACACACACACACACACGCCTTCCCCTACACACACACACACACACACACACACACACACACACACACACACACAGAGAGAGAGAGAGAGAGAGAGAGAGAGAGAAGTGTGTGTGTGTGTGTGTGTGTGTGTGTGTGTGTGTATATATATATGTGTGTGTGTGTGTGTGTGTGTGTGTGTGTGTGTGTGTGTGTGTGTGTGTGTGTGTGTTTGGAAAAAATATATTGTTCCCCTAGACACGAACGACCTCAAGACTCTTCTACAAACTTCTTATCTCCTCAAGACCGGCACAACACTCGCTCTCTTTTTTATCTCTCCTTCTCACACACCTTCCCATTCCTTCCTTCCTTCACTCACTCACTCACTCACTCTCTCTCTCTCTCTCTCTCTCTCTCTCTCTCTCTCTCTCTCTCTCTCTCTCTCTCAGCACAGTCAATCCTTCCTTCCTCTTGCACACAAATCTTCGGAGAAAGGAGAGTCAGAGTGTGCTGTGTTTCCGCCTGATCGGTTTGGCTGCTACTGTTTTGCTCCATATAAAGGAAACACGATAGATATTTCATAGTCTATATTTTCCAACAGTTTGCAGTACTCGTAGAGATTTTTTTGGTTTGGCATTGTGTATGTTATCATTTTTTTTCTGCTTTTTTTAGGTATTGAACAAGACTCAATTTTCTTTTTATTTTTATTCTCTCTTATATTTTATTTTTCTTTTGCATTTATTTCTTCCTTCCTTTTTTTTCTTTTTTTTTCTTTTTTGTTCCCTCTCATTTCTCTTCACCTTGTTTCGTGACTTATTCTACTTCGTTTTACTCAATTTTCACGTGTCATTTCTTTCCCCAGGTCTTTGATACTCCATGAACGTGTCTTCTGACGAAACCCTTTCATGTACCGAAAACTACTAGGCGCCTGTATTTTTCGCTTGTGTTCTTCTCTTCTCCCTATATTGTTTTAAAGGTTGACTAAGTTTTGTATCTCTCTCTCTCTCTCTCTCTCTCTCTCTCTCTCTCTCTCTCTCTCTCTCTCTCTCTCTCTCTCTCTCTCTCTCTCTCTCTCTCTCTCTCGTTATTAGCGGTTTCCTAGAATCTCAACTCATAACTTGCATTTTTATTATTTTTCATATTTGCGGCCTGCCTTGGAATCATCTTGCATTGGGCGCCTTATATCATTTTCTTGCTGCGGCACCAGTACTAATCAATCAAGTTCTACATGCGTCATGGGATTCAATATGGCAACCAGTGACCGATATACTGCTACCTGTCGTCCATGCACTCATTCAATTAGCTCTTATCGATACATTGATTACTGAATAAACTACACATGATTTAGTAATATGAACATTTCTGCATGGTGTAGAGTCATCATCACTGTATAAAGCGCCTTAGTTAATTGGCTCATAGCAGGAACACTCGTGCATGAAGACAGCCCTGCTTAGAGGCAACAGCGTGACAGATGCTGATGTAATGATGAGCAGAGAGCTACATTGAGCGGAGGCTGTTTTCTGGCCACTCTTGACGTTAAGTTGTTGTCAGTTGTATTTCACTGGTCTCAAACATCATGCTCTTTCCTGTGTGTTCCCCTTCAAGTAATCTCTCTCTCTCTCTCTCTCTCTCTCTCTCTCTCTCTCTCTCTCTCTCTCTCTCTCTCTCTCTCTCTGAGGTATACATATGGAGCGTATAGCCCCTCCACCATCATTCAGTGAACGAACAAAGGTCTTCTCCATGAGTCAGGATACCAACAATCTCTGCCAACGTTTCCCAGCAAAATTTTCAATCTTGCAACATCCTGGCTGGTCTCCCTCTCGGTGTACATGTTATCTCTAGCGGGTTCTGTCATTCGACCCTGTTCTTGTAACCACACATTCTATCTGTCTCTCTTTCTGTTCTTGTATTACCTACCCAGTGTTGTGGACTCTCTTGTGAATGTTATTGGCAATTGTTTTCTTCACACTCGCAGTTTCATTCGTGTGCTTTTTCTAACTTATTTTAGTGTACCCGGTTATATTCAGCCTCATCAAGAGTTCACTATATTCTATACCATGAGGCACGAATGAGAGGCTGATTCCGGCCACAAATCAACAAAACTTATATGATTGGCAGAACAACTCAGCTCGCAGGTGTGCATGTTTCTATATGTTGGCCACTCCTTACTAATAAGCTCTATGTAAAATCGTTCAGTAAAAATATCTTCGATAAAAAAGAAATTGCACACAACCACATATCAGCCAAGCTTTGATATTTGATACTAGATTTCCACGAACTTAACTATTGCAAGCCTGTGATCCTTTAAGTGCATATCAAAACATGATATTATTCTCGGCATCATAGAATTTATCAATTAATATATTCATTTATCATTATCATCATTATTGGTAGTAGTATTATATTATCATTATTATCATTATTACTATTATTATCATTATTATCATTATTATTATTATTATTATTATTATTATTATTATTATTATTATCATTATTATTATTATTATTATCATTATCATTATCATTATCATTATTATTATCATATTTTGGTATCATCATCATAATTATTTCATCCTTGGACCTGATGACTTGACAGACGGCAGAGTGAACACAGTGATAGACATCGCAGAATCTGTACCAAGGGACGATTTGAGTAAGAGGAAATGATGACAGAACAACAGAAAAAGAATACTAAGATGAAAAGGGAAGGCGAACCGAAAGATATGCGTTAGTAGGGAGAGACGGGCAAAAATGGAGGCAAGGGAAAGTGCAGGAGTAACAGTAAAAATAGGGAAATGGAAGATGAGAAGGCAATGAGTGGAAATGGCAAGCGAATAGGGATGGACTCTGTAGTAACACTCGTCATTTTCTGGTAACAGGTTGACCTATCCAGTCAGGGCGAATGTGAGGCCAGGAAAGTCATGCTACGCCACGGTGCCGCCATATCATGCAACCTTCTACTGACGTCCCGCGGTGCCATGCTACGGTATTGCTCTACTGTACCGTCCTTTGGTGACTCCCTGCGGTACCTTTCTTGTGTGCCGCCGTACGTACACTGTCGTTTAGTGAAACGAACTGTAGCAAGATAGGGCACAGTAGGGCGTCCCCAAAGGGCAGCAACAAGAGGCAACACTGAAGCCCAGCACTTAAGCACGAGACCACAGGACATTGCTCAATAATGGTGCTTGAAAATTTACAGATTACTGATATTCCACGCGTGCCTTGGATGATTTCATGAGCGTAACGTGCCCTAAGACAGTGCGTTAAAGAATGACCTATAATATTAGATGTTGTTCCGTGTGTGTGTGTGTGTGTTGTGTGTGTGTGTGTGTGTGTGTGTGTGTGTGTGATTCACATCGGTCGTCTGTTGGTCACCCACCCAGTCTTCCCCATTACGGAGCGAGCTCAGAGCTCATAGACCGATCTTCGGGTAGGACTGAGACCACAACACACTCCACACACCGGGAAGACGAGGCCACAACCCCTCGAGTTACATCCCGTACCTATTTACTGCTAGGTGAACAGGGGCTACACATTAAGAGACTTGCCCATTTGCCTCGCCGCTTACCGGGATTCGAACCCGGCCCTCTCGATTGTGAGTCGAGCGTGCTAACCACTAGATACACTACGCGGTGTGTGTGTGTGTGTGTGTGTGTGTGTGTGTGTGTGTGTGTGTGTGTGTGTGTGTGTGTGTGTGTGTGTGTGTGTGTGTGTGTGTGTGTGAATGCATGTATGTATGTGTGTGCGTGTATATGTCTAAGTGGTAATAACATTAGTGCACATTAGATAAATTTAAGTATCAATACGAAAATAAGTTCCAAAATAAAAAATAAATAAATAAATACATTCAAAAGCGCACAATAAAAAACTTAATTTTGAAAACAGCTGGAAAAGCCAAAAGAAAAATATCAATACTGGATCAGAGGCAGTTAACGAGATTGCAAGTTACATTATTATGCAGAGAACAAAGGAGTAACCAGCTTACTTTTAAATGTGTGCAGAATCGTCCATCCATAATACCTGATACTGTACAATCCTAACCGTTACAAAGCCAACACTACCTAACTGAATAGAATATGTTGCTGAGAAAGATGATAATTTGTGTGGAGATCTGTTGCAAGTGAAATTCAAACTGCTTCATTTCGTTCCCATTTTGCGACGCACCAATAAACAGTGAATATCTGCACCGTGTTGTATCATTCTCCGAGCTGCGTCATGGGCTGAAATTCTGAACCCGGAGTGGGAGGGACATGGCCGCGTTCACATCCACAGAGAGAGAGAGAGAGAGAGAGAGAGAGAGAGAGAGAGAGAGACACACACAGACACACACACACACACACACACACACACACACACACACACACACACACAGAGAGAGAGAGAGAGAGAGACAGAGACAGAGACAGAGACAGAGACAGAAGCAGAGACAGAGAGGCAGACAGAGAGGAGGGCCACTATATAGAAACAAACACCTGGAGAGCCTATAGTTACAAGAACATGCTTGTCTTGTATTTAGTTTATATTTACAACTCAATGGTGGAGTCTACGTTGAGGAGGATATAGCTAAAAGGGAACGTAATACTATACACTGCTATGAGCGAGGGTTGGACAGAGGAGATAGAGTGTAAGAGGAGAACTATCATGACGAAACTCCATCACACACAAGAAACCGAAACAAATAATAGATAAAACGAAAAGATGAAGAAGACAGTGGGTGCGGAAGAGGAGGAGGAGGAGGTGGAGAAGGTGGAGGTGGAGAAGGAGGATGGGAGAAGGCAGCGAGATAAGTGGAAAGGCCACATCTGGTTCAGAAAGTGTTGTGGCATAAAAACAAGAAGACGAAGCCGCAGAAAAATATTTACCCAAGAAAAGAATAAGCTTTGTTGAAAGAAAAGAGCGTTTCAAAAGCTGCTGCCTAAGAGGATGAAAATAAATAGAAGGAACCTTGCAATAAAAGGATGGAGATAAATAAGGAGACACACTGGGAAATGAATGAGGAAAGGAAGTGAAGAAAAACGAGGAGATGCAAGAAGGAAAATAAATTCTGTCGCACGGAAATAAGAGTAGCGAACAGGAAAAGAGAGAGAGAGAGAGAGAGAGAGAGAGAGAGAGAGAGAGAGAGAGAGAGAGAGAGAGAGAGAAAGAAAGAAAGAAAGAAGGAAAGAGACTCAAATCGGCTTTTACTAAAAATTAATCCAGTTTCATTGCTTCGTTTCCTCATATTAGAGTGGGCCATTCACTTAAATATTTCGGAAATGTGCCTGTCTCTCTGTCCCTCCGTCCGTCTGTCTGTCTGTCTTCTTTTTTTTTCCTTTTTTTTTTGTCTATCTTTATAATATCTATCTTTGTTAATCTTCTTGTTGTTTTCTTTCTCTCTCAGTATCATGTGTTCTCCCTGTTATTCGGATTAAAAGTCTCTCTCTCTCTCTCTCTCTCTCTCTCTCTCTCTCTCTCTCTCTCTCTCTCTCTCTTGCTTTTTCATTTATCCTCGTTTCACATTCAGTGGTTCAATTTCACCTTTTTCATAATGTCTAGTTTGCGTCTTCCATAAAGTAATCTCTGCGTGACTCCTCTACTCAGCCTGTCTTAATTCACTCCCCTGACATCCTTACATACTCCTGCCTTTATCTTTCTTACAATCCCTGTGGCTTTTTTATAGTTTGCACGGTTCATTCTTCCTCATTCTCCGTCATTCTCTTCTTGGCTTCATTATGCGAGGCGAGGCTTCTGTTCAGTATGGCTACGCATCCGGCACTCGTGGCCTCCTCAGTTTCTTTAGTTGGTCCCGTTCCTGGGGGCTCAAGCGGCGATGAATGCTCCAGAGTGAGGGAGACCCGCCCCGGGGATAGAGTGATGATGCAACAATAGGACGGGGAGCGGGAGCAGACACAATAAGCCCGACAGGAGGAACAGGGGGAAATGGAAGAAGCGGGGAGTGTAGAGCAGAAAGGCTACGAGCAACCAAACGACGAGAAGGAAGGATATACAGAAGAATATAAATGAAAAAAAGCAGCAGCAGACTTTCTGAAAATATTTGCCTCTGTGACTCGAGAAAGAAGGTCTGCATATCGGTTACTCTTTCTTCTCACTGTCTCACTATTACTGCTTAAGAATTTTGCCAAATAAGTTCAACTCCTTCAATACAGAGACGCATTTTTACCTTGATTTTTTGGGTGTGATTAGACGATTTTATTTGCTTTAGGAAATGTCTATGGAAGTCAGAAGATCAATAGCCAGATTCTTTACTATTCTAATCCTAATATATGTTTCTGAAGCTGTATAAAATCGCCAAATAGTTACCAAAATCAATATGAAAAACGCGTCCTGGTACTGAAGAAATTAAGGCCTAAATGAAATATATATGACCACAGATTTGTTTAGTATATCATAGAGAATCAATGGCTAAAAAAATATTTGTAGTGAAAACCATGAAAAAGTTAGTTACACTGTTCCTTATCTGAAAATTCTGACATTTTTCAAAATTCATCAAAATTCTTATATTGGCCTAAATGAAATTGGGCAAAGCAGGTCGGCTCTTCACCTCCAATGGGACGATGCTTATGTCCGCTCCGCCGCTTAACCCCTTCAGTATCATGACGCATTTTTACCTTGACTTTAAGGTGTGATTAGACGAATTTATTTACATTAGGAAGAGTATATGGAAGTTAGAAGTTTAATGGCCACAGTTTTCACTATTTTCATCCCCCTACATAAGTTTCTAAAGCTGTAAAAAATCACCAAATAGCAAGCACAAAGAATATGGAAACGTATCATGGTACTTAAGCCCGCTGTAAACTGTAATATTTGTGAGCCGATATGCTACAGCTATAACTAGGAACAATTAATTAGGATTATGTTTAATACAATTACCATTTATTGATGTCATTATTGTTATTACCACTATCATTTTTTTTCGGTATTAATCAAATATTACTAACGAACTGAAAAAAATAAATGCTTGTCTTCAAAATGTTCATGCGAGGTAAACATGAAAACCACGGAAAAAAATAGTGATTGCACCAAGAGAGAGAAAGAAAAAACTGAGTTAATGCCAAAAGATGAGAGTCGTTAAGAATTAAAATGAGTTTCAGAGGAGCAGAGTGTGTGGGGCTTTGTGAGACGCGAAGCGGCGACACGTTCGGAGTGAAGGAAAGGTGGGAAGGTGGCCAGACAAGAAAGAAGAAAGGAGTGCTTCCTATGAGACGCGTGCGCGCGCGCGCGAGAGAGAGAGAGAGAGAGAGAGAGAGAGAGAGAGAGAGAGAGAGAGGGAAAGGACAGGTCTACACACAAATACACACAGACAAACAAACCGCTACAAACAGAGGAGCAGTGAGAGTTGACGGTTGGGAGCAGAGTATCCTTGCGGCAGACTGAACGAAATACCTTGGAGCGACAGCGGGCAGAGCGGAGGCAGACGAAACGGAAGGTAGGGAGGTGACGCTGGAAAATTTGCAGATGAAACCTTGCATAGCTTGGCACCGCGCCTGGATTCGTGACAAGGTTGGCGAAAGCTTTATCTGTGGACTTTTGAATACGAGTGACTAGTGATGGTGATTACAATATACATAACTGCTTTGTTTCAGATTACTCCTTTTTTTCCTCGGGTTTTGGCTCCTGTGTTAAAAAAACGCCTTGCTCTCTCAGTACGACAATTTTCCAAGGCCACAGAGACAACTAGCTGGGTTTTCAAGACAGTTTCTCCTTTTAATGAATTAGAAATCTTGCCAGTCTATCACCAGAGCCATAGAAATACTCTTAAAAACACGAGTATCTTTAACTGGAGCCTTTGGAAAGCAGTGATGGTGAGAGAGCAAAGCGTTTCAAAATACGAACCTAGACATACTATTAAAATTCTCATGTGAAGTTCAAATGTTCTATTCTCTTTTAACCAATTTTTTTTCTTTTTGTGGCGTAAGATGAATGGATAATTGCTTTCTTTTTAAAATCATTCCTCTCTTCATCACCTAAACACTATTTCGCTTGCATTCCACGACTTTCAAGCATGCTCCCCTCTTCCAATACATCATCGTCTTTCCTTCGTCCCAAATAACGGTAGTGGTGGTGTTGGTGGTGGTGGTGGTGGTGCTTGTGCTGGTGCTGGTGGTTGTGTTGTGTTGCTGCAAATCAATTAATTCTCTCAATCTAGTTTTGGATCGACGTTTGGTAAATTGAAGTGTCGATCAAACACCGTATTCCTAAACAGTTCGTCTTTGTATCTCTTACATTTAACAGATGGCACACTAGAGGAAAATTATTCAAGGTATTTACTGGTATTTTTATGATTCCATGTATACTTTAATCCCTTCAATACTGGGATACATTTTTACCTTGAGATTTGTGTACGATTAGACCATTTTATTTATATTAGGAAGGCTCTACGGAGGTCAGAAGATTAACGGCCAGAGTCTTCACAATTTTAATCACTCTCATGAGTTTCTGAAGCTGTGGAAAATCACCAAATAGTAAACAGAATGAATATGGAAACGCGTCATGATACTGAAGAGGTTAACTAACATTCTGTCTATCCGATGAGAAGCACATTTCTAACAACACGAGCAACTATTTATGTGGTACTAAAACACAGCAAAGCGTCCAGGAATAGAGACCAATATATGCAAAGTTAAAGGCCACACGAGAACACAAAGCATGCGTGATTGTGCTCACCTGGAAGCGGACTGGCTTTACTTTTACATGACGTAGTTCAAAGTTATTGCTTACTCGCCTTTTCCAATCAGTCCACTCATTCGACACATCTTTCATTTATCGTTACATGACTCCCTTCTTTTCCCTACCTCCTATTTCCGCTGTCTCTACTTCACTTTTGTTTACTGTTTTCCTATGCTTGCTTCTCATCTCTCCTCACTTTCCACTCTCTGATTCCCGAGACATTGTTCCTCTCCCTCTCCCTCTCTCTCTCTCTCTCTCTCTCTCTCTCTCTCTCTCTCTCTCTCAAGGATCACTCTTGCTCTTTCGGCTACTCCTCCATTCACTACTCTTCCTTCTCCAGCTCAGCATTTCTTTCTGTCATTTTCGAAACAGTTACTCCTTCGCTCTCTGACCTTCCACCTGTCATCACAAGCATCACCTTTATTTGTACCTTCACCGCATTTTTTTCCATCTCCTCCTCCTCTTCTTCCTCTCCTCTTTCTCCTCCTCCTCCTCCTTCTCCTCCTCTTCTTCTTCTACTACCCACGTCAGCCTTTCATCCTTCTTCACCTTCTATTCTCTCCATTCCAAATATCTAAAACTTTGATGTATTCTCGAGTCTTCTTCACAACATTCCACTATTCACCTGTATTACGAGATGTGTTGGTGCAGGAAACTACAAAGAGACGCAGGGTTTATAGAGTATTTAATCATAGCGAGGCAGTGCTCTTACAAAATGTACTCTCATTACTATGGCTCTTCTAATAGGTAATTTCAATAGCAACATCCCATCTGTCTCTCTGTCTCTCTCAATAACAACCTCCAACCTCTCTCTCTCTCTCTCTCTCTCTCTCTCTCTCTCTCTCTCTCTCTCTCTCTGTATTTTTAAACACTTGAAATCTATTCCTAAGAGCTGCAGTGATGATTGGTTGTGTTTGCACGTATGTTTTTATTCTTAATGACGCGAAATTCTCGTTAAAACATCACAAAAATAATAAAAACAAGACTAAGGAGAGAAATTACTTCCCTTACTTCCCATTAAAGGAAAGAGTAAGAGGCGAAGAAATGTTCAGGGAAAAAGTTTCTCTCTGTCTGTCTCTCTGTCTCTCTCTCTCTCTCTGGGCGAAAGAAGAGCTAGCAATATAGCACGCCACACTGCCCTAGATACTTGTGTAGGGTTATTGAGCTGCAAAGGTTACGTACAGCTCCTCGGCTTACGTCCACCGCCTTTCCTCCAGTAACTTAACACACGCTAAAGAAGCCCCGGTTCTGGTTCCATATTTTCTGTATTTGTCGAAGCTTATACAGAAATTTCTCCCTCTCCTTTGCCACTTCTCATTTCCGCCTGTATATCTGTCAGTCTCTCTCTCTCTCTCTCTCTCTCTCTCTCTCTCTCTCTCTCTCTCTCTCTCTCTCTCTCTCTCTCTCTCTCTCTCTCTCTCTCTCGTCTCTTGTTTACTGTTTGACCTCACATTTTCCATTTTTCTTTCCTCCTTTCTCTCTCATCCTCGTCCCAAATTCCTTCCAGCTATTTCTCCCTTACCTCCATAGTTCTCAGCTCTCTCTCTCTCTCTCTCTCTCTCTCTCTCTCTCTCTCTCTCTCTCTCTCTCTCTCTCTCTCCCCTCCATTCTTCACCCCTGCCTTCCCTCCCTCCCCTACGTCCCTTCTTTTTATTATCTCGCTCTCTCTTTTGCTCTCTTTCTAGACACTCTTATCTCCTTCAAGCCTCCTTACCTAGCCTTATCTTCTCTACCTAGTCAACTCTCTCTCTCTCTCTCTCTCTCTCTCTCTCTCTCTCTCTCTCTCTCTCTCTCTCTCTCTCTCTCTCTGTACAGTGTTTATTGTTTGTTGTTTTCCCTTTAAGAGAAGGAAGTTAATTGCTCTTCTGGGAAATCCTTTAAACAATTAATTCATATTCTTTCCTTTAAAAAATTCAGGTGTTTCAGTTGTTGTTGTATGGTGTTGTCCTGTTATGTTCTTCGTTTTCTTGCTCTTCTTTCTCTTACACATGTTGTTGTTTTTTTGTGCATTTTCATACTGTCGTCATGTTTTTTTTTCTTATTTATTTTTTCTCTTTTTCTTTTTCGTCCTCTTCTTCCTTGTCCTTCTCATTCCCTTAATTTCCTCTCTTGTATTTTTATTCTTCCTTGTATTTTTCTTGTATATCTTGGCAGTTTTCATTTTCTTTCCCCCTTTCGTCCTCTTCCTCCTCTGTTGTTTCATTTGTTATTCTAGAGTGGAGTTGCTTTATTTTTCCTTTTTTTGTGTGCCTTCTATATCATGACAACGTACCTTATGCAGCTTCTCTACTGATTTAATTTTTTGGTATATGATTGTGTTATTTAATCCTCTTTTTCTTTTAATCGGTTTTGTGTCTTCTACATCATGACAGAGTACCTTATGCAGTTTTCTACTTATTTTTGGGGTATATGGGTATTTTATTGATTTTTCTCTTTTTTTAAGCCTTCTATATCATGATCTCACGCAGTTTCTCTATTTTTTTTCGAGGGTAAAGGACGTGTTTCTCATTATCACGCACTTATTGTATATCGATGTAATTATTCATGTGTTTGTTTGATTTAAGTTCTCTCTCTCTCTCTCTCTCTCTCTCTCTCTCTCTCTCTCTCTCTCTCTCTCTCTCTCTCTCTCTCTCATATAACATTTCTTCTCTTCTTCCTCTTCTTATTCTCTATTTCATTTATTTTTACTTTCTTGTTCAGATTTAAGTTTCATGTTTGTTTTTTTTTCTCTCTCTCTCTTTTCATATCTCAGCTCTTATCTTCTTCCTCTTATTCTTGATTGTTTTTTTTTCCCTCTTTTCATGTCTCTTCTCTTCTTCCTCTTTTTCATTTTTTTTTTTTTTTACTTTCTTGTTCAGTTCAGTCAAGTTCTCGTCCACTTTATTCATTTCTTTTTACTCGTTCTATATTTTGGCAGTTTTCTTTTTTTTTTCCTTACCTCTTCCTCCTTGTCCTTCTTTAATTTCCTCTCCCTGCTTTTTATTCTTCCTTTTTTTTTTTTCTTTTTGTTTCAATGTTTCCTTTTTCTCATGTTCCCTGTCTTTTTTTTCATTATCTCCATTGTTCCCTACTCGACCTTGTTCTCGTCTTCTTAATTTTCTTTCCTTTATAATTTGTCTGATTTAATCTTCCTCCTTGTCCTCCTCTTCACTTTTTTTTCCATCCTCTTATCCTTCTAATCTTCTTTCTTATATATTTTATGTTTTTATTTCATTTTTTTTCTTTCTTCCTCCTCGTCGTCTTCTTTTCATCTCCTTAACTATCTCCTCGTCTACCTTGTCCTGTGTTCTTCTTCTTTCTTTTTACAAATGTTATTTTTTTGGTACATTTTCAATTTATCGTGTTAATGTTTTCCTATCCTCCTCATTGTCTTTCTCTTCATCCTCTTCATTTTTTCCTCCAACCTTGTTCTATGTTCTTCGTTCTCTTACTCTTCTTTTTTTACACTCGTTCTTTTTTGTACATTTTCATTTTGTCATGTTAATGCTTTTCTCTTGTTCCTCCTAGTCTTTTTTTCACCCTCCTCATTTTCTCCCTCTCGACCTTGCCTTACTATGTTCTTCATCCTCTTACTCATTTCTTTTTTCACTCTATTTTCTCCTGTTCAACCTTATTCTCTCTCTCTCTCTCTCTCTCTCTCTCTCTCTCTTCTCGTGTTTCTCTTCGTGCTCCTTGTATCCCTCCACCTCCTCCAGTATTCAAGGGTTAGTATGGATCCTCGGCCTCGGAGATCAAACAATTTCTCGGGTGAATCCATTGTGCTGCTCTGAGCCGTTGGAAGGCGTTCAGGATAATGGTAGGCGGCTCATCCCCATAAACCATTCTGTTTCATCCTTGCGAGGACTTGGTAGGAAAAAAAAGCGTGCTCTCCCGGTCACCTACTTCGTTTCCTTCGTTTTCCTTTTAATAGAGTGTGGCTTGTTCAGTGGTGGTGGTGGTGGTGGTGGTAGTAGTAGTTGTGGTGGTGGTGGTGGTAGTTGTAGTGGTGGTGGTGGTGGGCTTGATGATTATGGTGTGTGTGTGTGTGTGTGTGTGTGTGTGTGTGTGCTGGTCAGGTGCGCGTTGTGAGTGTAAATTTTTTTTTCTCTTTTTCTTTGTTTCGTCCGCAGGGGCTTTTCTTCGTTAGAGAGAGAGAGAGAGAGAGAGAGAGAGAGAGAGAGAGAGAGAGAGAGAGAGAGAGAGAGAGAGAGTCTTTATATTCACGTTATGGCTTTATAAACATTAAAATCATTTTCTGGAATAGCACATTTTTTGGGGTGATTTCGAAGAAATTTACATTTTTGGTTGGTTGGTCCTCATAAATCAACAACACTTTGGCAACAATTTGGTAGAATATTATAGGTGTGAGAAGGGTTTAAAGGGTTCTCCCAGGCATTTAAACTGACCCACGTGCTCAGCCGCGATTTAAATGTCCACGTTGATACTCTAGAAATTTACCTTTTTCCACGACTTGTTCTGAATTTTTTTAGGAGAAATTTTTTTTCTGGCAAACTTGGCAACACTCACTCAAACAGAGAGAAGCGTGGGTAGCTCAAGTCTCCTCAGTACTTAGTACAGTAGCCTCGAGGGCTCTATATAGCCCTGCTGACCTAGTGTCAGGAAAAATAAAACAACAAACAACTACAGTAGCCTATGGGCTGGTTTAGAAAGGGTGTGTCGCACTCCATCATCTGCATCATTCCCTCTGTCTGTCTGTCTCTACCCTTTGCTCCCTATACCTACGATATTCAAACTCATCTGAAGATGGGTAGGATAAAGAAGGGAGTAAAACAGAGCCAGCTGAACCTACAAAAGGCAAGAGATAAGAAAAGAGAAGAAATATTACCACCGGCATCATCCTCTCCACACTTGCTGCCACAGCCATCCCCGCCACAGCCAGCGGCTGCACCAGTACCATCAACTTCTAGTGTCACATGGAACAGATAAGAACTACAGATACCTAACAAGAGAAGACACCCAAATGGATAGGCCACTCAAGAGGAAAATAAGAAACAAACAACTGGAGGCGTATTCAGCTGGCGCGCACTAGCGAACTGCAACACTCCCGCAACTTCAAACCCCTTTTTCTCAAAACAGGTAAGCGCGTTCAAGTTCTAATAACTTTCTTATTTATGAACCGATTTCTTTGATTTTTTTTTTGTGTTTGTGTGAATGAATGTTCTACAATTCTTGTTACTTACTTTTTTTATATTTGCATTTTATTTATTTTTAAAAATTCTGTCAATCATAATGCTGCACATGTAGCTTATTCATTAAACTTTTTTAGAGGTTTATCACTATTGTTTTGAAAAAGTAGCAAACAAACATTGAAGACTAATCCTTCTAGTATACACAGAACCTTTGTGCGAATGATTTGGACATATATTAAGTTAGAAATAAGACGATTTATAAGTACCTCTATTTTACCTGATTTTTTATTTTCTCATTTTTTCTTTTACAGATACAAGAATGAAACTTCGGCATAAGATGTATAATATAGATACTAATTATCAGTAAAATTTACAAAATGCTACAATGATTTTAAATTACACACTCCCAAAAATGTGCTATACCCCGTTAAAGGATTTTTTCTTTACATTCTCTATTCATCAAGTCTCAAGGATAACATTTTTCTATGCCCTTGAACATTTTGGTTTATATAATTTCCACTAACACTTTCCTTCTCATTGGAAACAAGTGGGTGAATTAGAGCAAGATTTCATTCACGTTTCAACTCGCCGAGATTAAGAAACGCCTTTCATGTCTTTGTAACGCCTCCGTCAGTTGACACAGCGTGATTTGTTTTCCTATTGCTCGAGGCCTGATTAAACACAAGGTGTAAAAAGGAAACAATCGTGTATCCAAAGTTGTTGACGGATCTACTTGTGGAACAACTCAGCTGCTACTCTTATCAAACCAGCCTACTCCACTTCCCGACACGGGTACGCACGTGGAGAGCAAATCTCAGACGCAATGGTTCTCAGTAAGTGTGAAGGAAAATCTGCTGCCGTTCACCATCTGTCTCCGCCTCGCCTCGTTCCCACAGCTTATTTGACGCTCAAGACTTTATATCGGCGAATTTTACAGAATGGGATAAAGAAGGGAATGGACGGGAATGGAAGAAATGATGGCGGAGTGAGGTAAGGTGGAGCGATATAGATTATCCGTGGACGCTTTTTGACGAGGCACATTCCTCCCATCAAGACGCTCGCTATCTGGAGCACCGCTTAAAGCGTTAATGAATATGGGAGGGTGAGACTTCCTTTCTCCAGGTTCCTATTCATAACTCAGCTATGGGGCCTTAGGGGAGTGACGTAAAAACGCCTTTGAGTTGAAGGCTGAACGCTGACAGCATATAAGTAAGTCTGTTTGTACCGCATTACTGCTCCTCACACATTTTCATCCGTTAATAGACGCACATTTGATCTTAATTAACCTTCAGCCATCTCATCCTTCATTATTACTCCTTTTTTATCTTCTTGGACAACCACTTTCCCATTCGCCTTCGCTGGTCTTACTTTCTTTTCACCTCAGGAGCCAAGAGCGGTCACCGCGCTGATGAATAGCGTGTGCAGATCATTCATCATCACCTTGATCATTACCTTCAGACGCACAATGCCCCGCCAGGCAATATGAGCACGCTTTCCGCTTCACCACACTGAGGCACACTTCACCACGCCACCATGAGCCGTGTAATGTTGCCACTTGAAAACTTCCTCAGAAAAATATATCCTTTGAAAATTCTTCAGATCTTGTCATAATGAAAATAACTTTATACAAACATAACAAACAACATTCACATTCTTGAACTCATTTTTACATCCACTGATATAATAAAGGATGCTTCAGGAAAGACAATAGTATTCTTCATCTTTTACCTACCAAGCAGACAAACCTGAGAGAAAAACAAATTAAAGAAAGTTTGCTGACAATGCCATCCCGAAAGAGAGAGAGAGAGAGAGAGAGAGAGAGAGAGAGAGAGAGAGAGAGATACTCTATACTTTTGAAATAATTCAAGGCTGTAGGAAAGGGAACAAACAGAAATAGAATTCTAAAGTTTTCCAGTGAGAGGACATGCAGTTAGGAAGTTTAGAAAAGCAACAATCGTAGAAAATAATGGTAAAAGACGGTACGATATTGAGACAAAAGCACTAAACATTACGAACTACTTGTAACATTGATCGAGCAGTTCCACTCTATATATACCCTTCTGATGATGAAGGTGACGTACAGTACACAAACTCTTTAGCAAGAGAGTAATCACGTCAGAATTGAAGGTAAAGGATTCGAGCATAATAATTTGATTTCGAAACAGAAACACGAAAAAAAAAAAAAAAATACTTCTCAGATACAATTGTGGATAAAAGGAGTCGGGTTAAAAGGGCAGGTTCTTAGAGCAAACGTTTGTGAAAGGCTTTTTATATATTTACATGATCAAAATTCTTAATATTTACTATCATTATTTATCTCTTCTACTGTAGCCTGAAGATAATACAAGCAGTAGTGAAATAGAGCAAATAAAAAGATGTACATATCAACGCTGGTCCTGATCTTCACTTACCTCATTCTTTTCTAGGTACACGTGAGAAAAGATTGGATAAGAACTAGATTAATAATGCTGGAAAAAATGCATGAGATATTCACTCCTCTAACTATACAACATACCGGACATCAAATTTTCTCCATCCCTACACCGTCAATCTATTTCTTGTGACGTAACTGAACTCCATGACGAAATATTAATCACTGTTACGTGTTCTGAATATCCTTTTCCCACAGAATGACTGAAGGCTGGCTAGGGGTGGCGATGGGTGGCGAGAGGGAGGAGGGCGCAATGCTTCACTTTAGGCTTACTGAAGGAAGGACAATGTGGACGCTGTTATAGTTGGATTGGACCGGGGAGAACAATTTGTATAGGCTGCGTTATAGACCTGTTGAATGGGGAAAGTTTCTGTGCGCTGTTTTCCTATCAAATGTATCGAAAGTGTGTGTGTGTGTGTGTGTATGTGTGTGTGTGTGTGTGTGTGTATACGACGCCTCTCTTCTCCCCAGCGCGTCTATCCCTGTGTTCATCATTGCTAGATCGTTGTTGTTCTCGCCAGTGTTTCTCTCAGGCCAGCCCCGCGTAGTCCCTTCCCTGCCTCGCCGCTGCCGTGCATTAAGGATGGCCAGGTGTGAAGACCGCGATAACGACTAATAAAGGGATCACTTCATTAAGTAACTCCCCTTCAGGAACTCTATTGTTTGTTCTGGTTGTTGAGTTCACGTCTCTCTCTCTCTCTCTCTCTCTCTCTCTCTCTCTCTCTCTCTCTCTCTCTCTCTCTCTCTCTCTCTCTCTCGTGTGTGTGTGTGTGTGTGTGTGTGTGTGTGTGTGTTAACGTTCGTGGCAGCTGCTGATTGAGGTGTCAGGCAAACGTCTCGGGTGAACAGTGGTGAAGTTTCAGTGGACATGAGGAAGCTGCAATATATTGACAGATTCGAGGATATTTATGCAAAAGAAACTTTCATTGACCTTGTTCCATACGTGTGTGTGTGTGTGTGTGTGTGTGTGTGTGTGTGTGTGTGTGTGTGTGTGTGTGTGTGTGTGTGTGTGTGTGTGCTATGGCAGAAAAGGGCTGGAACGATCCCTTCCTCTGTTCGATTCGCTTTGCCTCAGTCCTCCTATAAAGTAAAGCGGTCTGGTCCCAGTGGTTCCCGCTTGAGCCTCGCCTCCAAACCAGTGGGATCCCTCCTCCCTTACCATGGGAAGACAAATACCTAAAAAACTGGTCATTTTAATAAAAGAACTAAAGCTGACAGCCTCTGATTGATAGCAGATATTAGCCTGGTTTGGTCAATCCACAGCTTAATGGCTTATTAGATATTAACTTAATATCATGAGTGGAGCGGCACATTATCCTTAATCTCACGTAACAGTTAGCGCAATCCACAGCTAACATGAAAGGGACTACATCGACTTACTTTGATAGCCAAATACTACACGTGATACTGATCTGGATTCCACGTCCTTTCACCAAACACCCGCACATACTACCCGCAATACCGCTCCTGTAGAAATATCAGAAGTTTTCAAATCCCTTATCAAGAAACTCATTGATGTCCACCTACCAGAGGCCAGAGATTCAAAGACAAAGAAGAGCTAGACCTTACTTTCCCTCTCGGAGAAACAAAGCAGAAAGGGAGAGAATCTGGAACCTTAAGACGTGGAGGACGCCTTCTCAATCTAATAGTAACAGCCCACGTCTAGATTAGCTTTGGTTCCTTCCTCTTTAGCTGCCTCACTCAGCCACTTCAAGCTCCCTCCTTTCGCAGCAGATGTCTGTCAAGCGAGCCGCGGTGTGACAGGACCGGCACACCAGACATGAGGCAGGGATGAATTTATATTCCAAGCTTACTCGTTTCATCCCTCAAGAATTTTACTTTCCACGAGGCTAAGTGAAAATGCATTATGTTCCTTTCCTCTCCCTCCCTCTTTTCCTCTTCCGCCGCCTCGCTTCTGTACTTTTGTTCGTGTTCTTCAACTTGTTTTTCTTTCTCCTTTTTCTTCTCCTTCTGTTTCTTACTTTCTCTCCTTCTTCCTCGCCTTTCTTCAACTTATTTTCCTCTCTGCTCTCTCTTTTCCTTTTGGTTTCACTTAATCATTAGCTTTCTTTCCGTCTTTCTTTCTTTCTTTCTTTCAGTCGTTCATTCTTCCTTTTTTTCTTCTTTTCCTCCCATTTTCCAGCTTTTATGAGTCTTATTACACCTTTAATTAAATTTGAAAACCAGTTAACGTGTAAAATTTTGTTTTTCTTCACGGAGGTCTTGCAAGGTATAATTATACGCGTTCTCTTCTCCTTTTCTTCCAGTATTCTATGAAAAAATAACCGTAAGATGCCGCTGGGTCGATCCCTTCCCGCGACCAACGCCGTCACTCATTCTTCCTCAGCCATTCTTCCCTTTTACACACTTTTCCCCTATGAATATTTCCGTTTTTCATTCTCCGGGGACTTTCTTTTCCCCTTTCCATTCACACCCTCTTAGGTCGCCTTTCAGAATCTTACTCGTCCCACATGTGTCTCTTCTTCTTGTCTTTATTTATTTTCATCGCTTTTACTGTGTGTGTGTGTGTGTGTGTGTGTGTGTTTTGTCATGTATTTTTGTTTTTTTTCTTGATGCTGCTCTGTCAGTTTTCTTTTCTTTTCTTTTAATTTTTGTATTTTCTTTCTTTCCTTTCAAAATCATGTCATTGTAAATCTACCTTTATGTTTGTTTGCGTATTTGTTTTCTTGCTTACTGCCTGTTTGTCGGTATGTTTGTTTGCTTGACTATATGTTTACCTGTGCCACTTATACCATTCTCTCTCTCTCTCTCTCTCTCTCTCTCTCTCTCTCTCTCTCTCTCTCTCTCTCTCTCTTGTAGGAAACGAGGTGGTGCAGTCATAACTTTCCACCCGTCCGCTGCGCTAAATAGGTCACTAGTTGTGCCGACCCCGGACACCGTGCACACTTTGCTCTGCTCCGCGGGGCTTCCGTTCTGCTCTGTTTTTCTGGTGTGTGTTTTTTCACGGGTTCAAAAATTTATCCTGCTTTAATTCATAAGGCCACACATGTATTTTCTGGTGACGTATGTAGATTTTCTTTATTATTTCTCTTTAGAAGATCTGGTGGCGTTGTTTTTCTTGTGTGTGGTATTGTGTTACTGGTTCACTGCATTGTTGTTAGTAGTTTGTCTTTACTTATTCATTTATCTTTTTTTTTTCCTTTAATTCATAATGCCACACGTTTTTTTTTTTTTTTTTCGAGGGTAATATGTGGATTTCCATTCATCACAAACATTGGTGTCGTTCTTGTTGCAATATTGTATTATTGGTGCACCGCGTCATCATTTATTCATTTACTTGTTTTCGGTCTAATTTATAGGGTCACACCTGGTTCACTGAGCGCAGGCTAAACCTTTTTTTTTTCTTTTGTTTTCTTTACACATGGGAATATATTGTTGTTGTTTTTGTTGTTGTTGTTACTGTTGTTATTGTTGTTGTTGTTGTTGCTGCTGCTGCTGCTGATGATGATGCTGTTGATCTTCTATTAGATTTCTGACAGATCTAAATAAGATCTTTCATGGTGTTCATTTAATCATAAAAACCAAGCAGTTAGTGGTCGTGTTCTTCAACCTTTCGGATCCTTGTCTTAGCTGCCATTAATCTGCAACTATGAACGGAGTGCAGCGCAGTGTAATCAGTGTAACAGCGCAGTGATGTGTGCTGGGATCTTCAAGAGAATATGTATAAATCCGGTGATAGTCTTTCAAGGAGTCGTTGTTATGAATACGAAAAATCCTTTAGGAATCCAACCAATCATCTTAGTGATGCTTGGGAATCATTCTTTGAAGAGCAATGAGTGTTAGAAATACAACCAACGAGGAACGGAGTCGGACAAAACATGCTTGGTGATACTTAATACTTCCCAGAAAGAGGCTTGGAGGGGAGACAAGTGTTGGAGGCGCTCACCTGGAAAGGAGGATTAGGAATATACGGGATAAAGGTCCTTTCCTCTTCAAGCCATGGTCGCTTTAAGATCTGTATTCCTAAACGTTTCGCCATCTGATATTCATGTAAAAGTCATTGGAGTTTTCATGTGTTTTCACGACTGTAATGGCGGCTGAACAAGGACTGTTTATTACCGCAGGGAAAAATGCGCGTGAAAACCCACGTACTAATTTCCTTGGTCTCTGAAAATTGCTGATATGAGATATGTTTGATAATACGGACTTATGACATGTTATAGCCTAATGAGCCCCACGTATCTAGGATGTACTATGATGTTACTTCACACTATCTAAGACATGTACTTCCCTTGGCTTTTTGTTGACCTTGGCCGATAACAGCCGGCTATGAAAAGAATTAAACCAGAAAATCTAATAAATAAATCACAAAACTGTAAAGATTCTCGGCGAAATGTGTGGAGGTAGAATTCCGATATTGCATTCTCATTCAAATCTGTTTTCGCGTTTGTCTTCGCCTACCAATATTACTTGAGATGCAAACTAATATGCGATCACTTGAGAATGTTCCTCAGACCTGGTGTCGAGGAAAGCAATCTCATTTCATCTCCTCTCGACACGCAATACCTGCAATGCTTTGTTTTCAAGAGATCTGCGAGTTGTGCGAGCTCTATTTCCTTCCAGCCACCTTACGCTCACACCCATTACCTTTATCTTTCCGAGTTTCTGCTCCACGTTGCCTTAATATCTTTTCCGTAATTTTTTGGTGTATAGTTTTTTTCTCTCTCTTAAGCTTTTAGGGATATTAAATGGCGCAATATTTTCCGTGATGTTAATTGAAGCCATATTTTCTCGTCCCCTTCTTACATCCTCCCTCTTTCGTCCTCCTTTCTCCTTCTATTCCTACATCCTTTCTTTATCTATCTCCAGTCTTCCCTCCCTTATTTTTGTAAGACTGTAACTCTTGCTTCTAATATATTTTCCTCTTGACTGGCATTTTCTTCATATTCAGTTCGCTCATTCCTTGACATATTTTCCTCTCTAAGACGAAACATTTCCCTCTTCCTTTCAGCACATTACTCTGATTTTCAATAATCAAAACTTCATTCCCTCATTTAGAGTTTTCATACGCGTGGAGAGAGAGAGAGAGAGAGAGAGAGAGAGAGAGAGAGAGAGAGAGTAAATGAGGATAGACAAACAGATCGCCTCCCATATCGCGACAGCCATAGCGCTCGTTAAACAATATGTCACCACGTCGTTCTCTCTCCCTTCCTCCATACCTGCTCCATTGTTCCTTAATAATTAGTCTCCGGGGCCGACGGTAAGTACGGGAAACTCTGCCTTCAAGTTTGTTCTGTGAGACGACGGAAGGTTTTTAACAGTACCTTTGTTTACATCTCGTTTTCGTCAGCCACATTATGTTTCTTCAGACTGATTGAGGACAAATAAAAAACGGGGAAAGAAAACGTGTCTCTCTCTCTCTCTCTCTCTCTCTCTCTCTCTCTCTCTCTCTGTGTGTGTGTGTGTGTGTGTGTGTGTGTGTGTGTGTGTGTGTGTGTGTGTGTGTGTGTGTGTGTGTGTGTGTGTGTGTGTGTGTGTGTGTGTGTGTGTGCGACCTCTCTTCCGCATGTCGCCTTTAAATGAAAATAAACCAATACTTCTCTGGGTGGAGGGGGTGAGATACGTGATGTTTCCCGCATGTTACCTCTTTCACCGTACAGACTGAGGGAATTGTCGGCCGTGAAACAATAATAGAACAGATAGAGGATGCTACTTCATTGGTCTTCTACAGCTCGATCAGTATTCTATCTCATGGTGTTCATCGTGCAGAATAGTGGAATCAGACAGCATAATGAGGAATTAAGGCTTAGCTGTTATCTAAAACTCGTTATGTTCTTCTGTAAATCAAAAACTAATTGACTTTTCCGTGCTTATAGACTAGCTAACCCACAGCTCCCCAAGTAAAAGTGTCAAAAACTCCAGTGAATGTCATACCTATAAAATGAATGGAGATTTAAAAGAGTATATGTAATACTAATCTGATTCATATTCAAGAGATAGTTTCCTGATGCTGCACACGGTGAGCCTTTACCAAAGTAGATAGTCTCTTGGTGCTGCACACGGTGAGCCTTTACCAAGGTCTGCGATATCAATGCTTTGTATGACCACACCAGCTTCTCAGCCGATCCTTGAGAGGTATCTCTAAAAATAGTCTTTCAACTGAAAACATCTCCTGATCTGTTACATAAAGCTCTGGTAAAACATTATTGAAGAAGATTCTATTTTTCCTATCTACTTTCTCGGGATGACCATTTCTACCGCGGTCAAGGCTGTAGAAACCCTTATTCTTAGTCTACATCATCAATTATGTCTCAAGGGACTCGGTTCGGTCACCCACAGTCATTGTCCACTTATTGGAAGCCGGAGGACTTTCTCCCTAAGCCTCGTTGCTCTGTCTCACGCTACCTTCTTTTATACCATACCTAAGAATATACTTTAAGATTAACTCCATTGGGGAATAAAGGAGAAATTTGAAGGATATTGAGTACCTTGCAATATGATTTAAATATTTCCCAACACACGTGTTTATAAATTATCATATTCTTTTTTTTTATATAAAGCAAAGCAAGAACATCACAACACTTCTGAATACGGTAAAAAAAATTAAAAGTATCAGACAGAAAACTAAAGAGGAAATTGTAGGATAATGAATGTCTTGTAATATGCTTTATATACCCAACACACAGATTTATAAAGTGTCATTTTTCTCCCTAGAGGTGTACCCAAGTAACGCTTCATTCCACTCCTACAGTCTTCTTAGTGCTCATTGCGACAAATCACTGGTAAAAATAATAACATATAATTTTCTATCCCAGCTTACGTAATTCAAGTAGACATCTGAGACCTCTTTGTTGGTCTTGAAATACGGAACTTTTTAGTGAGAGAGAGAGAGAGAGAGTGTGTATGTGTGTGTGCGTGTGTGTGTGTATGTGCGCGCGCGTGTGTGTGTGTGTTTCACTGTTTGATCTGCTGCAGTCTCTGACGAGACAACCAGACGTTACCCTACGGAACGAGCTCAGAGCTCATTATTTCCGATCTTCGGATAGGCCTGAGACCAGGCACACATCACACACCGGGACAACAAGGTCACAACTCCTCGATTTACATCCCGTACCTACTCACTGCTAGGTGAACAGGGGCTACACGTGAAAGGAGACACACCCAAATATCTCCACCCGGCCATGGAATCGAACCCTGGTCCTCTGGCTTGTGAAGCCAGCGCTCTAACCACTGAGCTACCGGGCGTGTGTGTGTGTGTGTGTGTGTGTGTGTGTGTGTGTGTGTGTGTGTGTGTGTGTGTGTGTCTCGAATGGTGCACGGGCGGAAACTAATAATTTTGAGGGCGTTGCGAAAAGGAAAAATGCATTGTTTTCGTCTCCTTCCATGGACCAGAGAGGAAATATGTCCAAGGAAACAGTAACTCGCAACATGTTGGGTTCACTTTTGCTCTTGTTAATCTCAACGCACTCAGAATCAATAACATAAGTTTATTTATTTTATTCATTCATCCATTAATAAATTATTTCATTTATTTAATCATTTGCCTACTTACCTAACCTATCTATTTATCTATATATCTATCTATTTATCTGTTTATCTATCTATCTACCTATCTATCTACCCATCTATCCATGTCTAACACTCTCTCTCTCTCTCTCTCTCTCTCTCTCTCTCTCTCTCTCTCTCTCTCTCTCTCTCTCTCTCTCTCTCTATATATATATATATATATATATATATATATATATATATATATATATATATATATATATATATATATATATATATATATATATATTGTAGCAATGTAGAACAGGTGGGTTGGTGGGTGGTGGAAAGAAACTCAGGAGTAGCAGGGTATTTTATTTCTCCAACGTTTCGCCCATAGGGCTTCTTCTCTCTGATGAAGCCCTATGGGCGAAACGTTGGAGAAATATATATATATATATATATATATATATATATATATATATATATATATATATATATATATATATATCAAGAAAAAACAGGAAGCCAGTGGAAAGTCCAGTACTTGTCAGTAACATTTATTCCGTGACGTTTCACCCTCTTCAATGGGCATTTTCAAGCTAGAATAGAAGGATTATGCTTAGTATAAAATGAATACAAAGATTTAGTCACTATTAAAAAAGTGTCATTAACAATAATTTACTATAAAATATGACAACTGGGAATACATAATTAAAACTAAGACAAAGAAACAACTTACAAATGTAAAAATAGAAACGACTAGAATATACCTGTTGACTAAATCTTTGTACTCATTTTATACTAAGCATAATCCCTCTGTTTTAGCTGGAAAATGCCCATTGAAGAGGGCGAAACGTCGCGGAATAAATGTTACTAACAAGTACTGGACTTTCCACTGGCTTCCCTGTTTTCCTTGATATTTAACAAGACGAATATATATATATATATATATATATATATATATATATATATATATATATATATATATATATATATATATATATATATATATATATATATATATATATATATATATATATATATATATATATATATATATATATATATATATATATATATATATATATATATATATATATATATATATATATATATATATATATATATATATATATATATATATATATATATATATATATATATATATATATATATATATATATATATATATATATATATATATATATATATATATATATATATATATATATATATATATATATATATATATATATATATATATATATATATATATATATATATATATATATATATATATATATATATATATATATATATATATATATATATATATATATATATATATATATATATATATATATATATATATATATATATATATATATATATATATATATATATATATATATATATATATATATATATATATATATATATATATATATATATATATATATATATATATATATATATATATATATATATATATATATATATGTGTATATGTGTGTGTGTGTGTGTGTGTGTGTGTGTGTGTGTGTGTGTGTGTGTGTGTGTGTGTGTGTGTGTGTGTGTGTGTGTGTGTGTGTGTGTGTGTGTGTGTGTGTGTATATATATATATATATATATATATATATATATATATATATATATATATATATATATATATATATATATATATATATATATATATATATATATATATATATATATATATATATATATATATATATATATATATATATATATATATACACACACATTGGAAGCAAAACCAGGCTTTACAGTATCAAAAGAATTCTCGAGGAATAATTTGCTGAGCTTAATGAGACAAGAATCAGTCAAGGGATCCTCGTGTGTGAACCAAATTGTAAGAAACATTCCCATTTTTATCTAATTACTGTTCGAAGTATTTTCTTGACTGTGGAGGATTTGCTAATTGGTTTGCAGTTTTCACATTTTTTCTTGGATTCTTCTTTGTTATTTTTTATCCATTTTTTTCATTTTTTATTTTTGCCTTGTGTTCTGATTCTGATTTTTATTTTACATTGATTTCCCGGAACGAATTAATACTATAGACGGTCAGGACATTGCTACCGCTATCCTCACCGTGCTATTTCTATTTCTACCTATTTCTGGCCATAAAATGAATCTATAAATAGGGAAATTTGTACATATTTTACATTTTATTCCTCATTGTAGTTACACTGAGGACCCATGCTAGAGTTTCCCAGTATTCTCAGTACTTCATTCTTTCTACTAGTGTACTCTGAACTTATTCTGTCTACGTCTGCATTTCGCTCTGCCTGTGACCTAAGACACTTCTACTCTTTCACTCTATTCTTCTTGACCCTTTCAGTACTGGGACACATCTTTACTTTGAGATTTGTATACGATTAGATCATCTTATTGACATTAAGAAAGGTCTATGAAGGTCAGAAGATTAAATGGCCACAGTCTTCACTATCTTAATCCCCCACATGAGTTTCTGAAGCTATATAAAACCATCAAATAGTAAGCAGAATGAATATGGAAATGCATCATGGTATTCAAGAGATTAAGGATTGTCACGTTTTTTTTTTTTCCATATTATCAATTCTAGTTATAATATTTTTTTTTCTGCAGCCAGTCTCCGTGCAAATACATCTCAGTATAGATATAGCACTTGTTTTTACAATATTTTAATGTACACATGTATCAAAGAGCAGCAACTGATTGGAACAAAGAATCGCTCTCCAGCCCAGGCTGTACATACATAATCAGCTGCTCAGTGTCTCCTCCCACAGGGCAGCACACCAACACATCTGAGGCCATGTGACAAATTACTGTCTTTCCTAAATTTCTAAATATTCCATACACTTTTTTCAACATTTTTCGGATATATTTTTTCATGGTAACCTTTGACCGCACTGCATTTTGTTCTTTATTTCATACTGTCCAACATTCATTACTTTAACTACAGCGGTGCATCACAGTTAGCCTCGTAAGGGCCAATACGTCAGCTGCTGCTTTTTATAATTTTTTATCTTTCTTTACATTCGTTGATTGGCCGGTCACTACAAAAACGCTACCAGCACATGCCTTTCCATACGATTTATACGATGGACTTGTTTTGAAGATATTTGTATTTACAGATCCACAGTTTGCCTTCCCATGTTTCCCCAGTTACCCATTTGTCGACCAGCCCGACGCAAGGGTGAACAGCTGGTTAGGTGTGTGCCCAGATTGCAATAGTGACTCAGGGGATTCCCAGTCAGGCGCGCTACCCACTGCACCGCGGAGAAAACCTATGAGTGGCAGTGGGGTCTCAAGTCTGTATTCAGAAACGCTTTGCTCTCTCACCACGACTATTTTCCAAGGCCACTGAGATGATTAGCGAGGTTTTCAAGAGTTTTTGCTGTTGATAATGTAGAAATTTTGTCACTGTCACTACAACCGTAAAACAACCTTAAAAAAAAGTTCGTGTCAATCTAAATAAAGCCATGTGAAATAGTAGGGGTAAAGCACAGAAAAGTTTAAGAATACGAGCCTTTGATCTAGGATAAAGAATATCGCGCGTCACAGGTCAAAAGCTCAGAGAAACAGAGATGAACGCCGGAGCCAAGTTATCTTATCTATTCTCTTAACCTTACCTTTCTTGTATAACCATTAAACATATATTCTTTAGTTATTTATTTCTGGTACAGAGGATTATAAAAGGATAAGCGAACAGCAAAAATCTTTTATAGAACAGCATCCCACGCTGTTTTATCACTCTGACCACTCTAAACTGATAAGCCACAATACAGACTAGCACAGAGGAAAATTTTACGGAGTTAACTATTTTCTTATTTTTGGCAAGTCATAATCGGTTTTCCAGCAAGAATGTATCGGTAAATCCTGTACAAACCCTTTCCAGCTGTACCTTACTTATCATCTCTATTCTCAACCCTTCAATACTAGAACACATTTTTCACCTTGTGATTTGTATACTATTAGACGATTTTATGAACATTAGGAAGAATCTAAGGAGGTCAGAAGATTAATGGTCAAAGTCTTCACTATTCTAATTCCGTCATAAGTTTCTGAAGTTGCATAGAATCATCAAATAGTAAGCAGAATGAATATGGAAACGCGTCATGGTACTGAAGGGTTAAATCTATCCAATCTCCCCAGGACCATTATTGACTTAGCAGTAACCATCAGTCTATTCCAGTCTATGGCACTATGAGAGAAGTTCATATATGTTTACGTGCTATTATGAAGCCTTGTTGTTGTCTTCCAATCCGCTAAACTAAGGCAATGACAATGACGAACAAGGAGCGACAAGGCGGCAAGAATAGCGCCTTCACCACACCGCCTGGCAGATGAGAGGAGGTGATCATTCTATGCAAGCCATCAGACTGCGGTTAAGCGTCCCTTCCTTGGTGATATTTGATGTGTATAAGGAAGGAACGTTCTGGGCTTTGCCTATTTGATACACCACATGAAATGGACGCTCAAACACACACACACACACACACACACACACACACACACACACACACACACACACACACACACACACACACACACACACACACACAGAGAGAGAGAGAGAGAGAGAGAGAGAGAGAGAGAGAGAGAGAGAGAGAGAGAGAGAGAGAGAGAGAGAGAGAGCCTTAATAGAAATATATGCTCCATCCAGACGGACAAAGATAGATAGGGGGACATTTTTGCCCAAAATGTACAACACAAGAGCGGACATATATTCTCCCCTTTTTCCGTTAGCGGGAAGGCTGAGAGGAGGTCAATATTCCCCTGTCGCCTGAAGGTTCACCCTCCCTGCCCTACTCTTCTCTGCCTCGCCCTTGGAGGCAGACCTACAAGCCTCTCTCTCTCTTCACGTCATCACGGCTCACTTTAGCCTTATCCTATCTTTAATATCTCCCATTTCTCCCACAATTCCCTCTATTCTCTCTAGTCTGCCAATATTAATGTGTGCCGAAGTACATTTGTTTTTTTGTTTTGTTTTTATTTCTTTATTTTATTTTTCTTTAATGTGAAATTCATTACTCTTCCTGCTTCTTGGTCTTGCCACTGCTACTCGTACACTGTCCCTCCCTTTCTGTAACTTCACTCTCATCAGCTTTTTTGTTTACTTATAGGTTGAGGTTTTTTCTAAACAATATTGTGGCAGTTTTGTCTCTTGCAGTCTTCCTGAGAACACAAACCAAGCGTCCTCTTCCTTCGCCAGTCTAAATCGCCCCGCTGTCCTCAATACATTCCGGTCTTTCTTCGCGCCGCCCACTATGTATGCATGGTTGTTCAAATCTCGTTCAGGAGATTCCGAACCTTCTAGCGCCTCCTCCCCTGCATTCAAAAGTACCCGCAGCGGCCACGACAACTCCCTTCCCCTCACGCGGCGGCGGGGAAGGAGTGGCTTCCCCCCGACGGGCATACAGAAGTAATAATCCAGGCACGCGAGACTACGCTGATGGAGAGGCGTCTTTCTCGGTATTCTTCATTTAATTCTAGTAAGAAATGTTGTTTTAATTAGGTCCCGAGGCGTTACCGGGAATGAGAACCCCGACAAGGCAGGAGGCGCATCAAGTTTATGTCTTGCGGTAATTGCCACGTCTTCAGCTGACGGATTCCTGGACCACGATTTGAGAGAAATTCATAATATACTCTTTTTCATCAACGTTAGGGTATATATCCAATATCTGTAGCATCGCTGGGGTACATATTCTGTTTGTTTCGCTTTTTTATACATCTGAAACACACACACGCACACGTA
Organism: Portunus trituberculatus; assembly: GCF_017591435.1. NCBI lineage: Eukaryota > Metazoa > Arthropoda > Malacostraca > Decapoda > Portunidae > Portunus > Portunus trituberculatus. The sequence goes on along the minus strand of NC_059278.1, from coordinate 4,015,066 downwards.
CACACACGCCCACACACACACACCCACACACACACACACACTCACACTCACACACACACACACACACACACACACACACACACACACACACACACACACACACAGTTGGAACTTTCAGGCCAAAACAATTTAAGCAACTACCTTTCCCCGCCATGAACGCAAAGATATGTGACTCAACTGTCTCACCGCCCAACTTTACCTCCTTCTCGCTTCCACTGTCCCACTACCTTTCCTGTGTAACCATCTCTGTCCTCCCTCCCGGCACATGCACACGCGTATCTGCTTTTACCCGAGCACTCCACTAACGCAGCTTCAACAAGTGACACCGCACTCCCTGCCGCTGCATTCACGACAACTCGGATACCATTAGTTTTTCTCTCATTTCCTTCGCAGCAATTACGAGTAAACGCCTTTCATGACTCGTTCCATCGCTCAGGCCGCCACTTCAGAGCAGCACCACTGGTAATGGCGAGTGAAGAGCAGCTCGAGGAATAGCGAACAGGCTTGTCGAAGGCTCCCCGTGGTGTCTTAGCACGACTCTGCGCCCATAGTCACCTAGTTAAATGTTCCTCAAGGTATTGTTTTGTAGCACTGTTAATCCCTTCAGTACCAGAACGCGTTTTCATGTTCATTTTGGTTACTATTTGGTGATTTTATTCAGCTTATGTGTGGAACAAAATAGTGAAGACAGGACCATTAATCTTCTGATCTCCATAGACCCTTCCTAATATCAATAAAATCGTCCAATCACACCCAAAACTCATGGTAAAAATGCGTCCCATTACTGAAGGGGTTAAAGACTTTGGAAGGCTGCATGGGAGGACTCAGTGATCACAGTACTCCCTTCATACTCGAGTGTTTGTTCAGCTATACGAACGTGAGTCTGGATGTCAAAAGAATTTTACACAATACAGGCAAATATCAAAATCCTGATCCGCCGGTTGAAGGCAAAACAAAGTGGGTGCAGAGGGACCCTAAAAAGCCGGGCTCTCTCGTTTCAAAAAAAAAGAAAAAAGAAAAAAGAAAAAGAAAAAAGGGAAAAAACGACAGCGGAAAAAGAAAGAAAAGTTGAGCAAACATTTAATCTGCGTGACATTGTGAATTTTCCCTCCTTTTTCTACACGAGTTTATGCTTCGAGGCTTGTTTGTTTGGTATGGAAATTCTGAAGATAAAGAAGGAAAAAGCATTTATACTAGAGGGAACACATGGATGGTGAGCTTCCCGTCTCTGTTCGTCTCTCTCTCTCTCTCTCTCTCTCTCTCTCTCTCTCTCTCTCTCTCTCTCTCTCTCTCTCTCTCTCTCTCACTTGCTCGCTCCGTTCCTTTTCCGCTCGCTAACACACACACACACACACACACACACACACACACAGGCATGATGGTGGGCCGGAGCTTTACCCAGCAGTCTGTAATGATGCAGGTGTTCACGCCAGCAAGTTTTACCTTCAACTGTTGTTCTTTTATCTTGTCTTGTCTTGTCTTATAATTTCTTTTTCTTTATTCATGTATATATTTTTCTTTTTTGTCTAATAAAATAAACGTTACAAAATATTTAGTTTATCACTTTTTTTTATTTTCCTTATTTCTTTACATGTTCATTTATCTATTTAATATCATGACGACTAGACACACAGTCACATTCACATTCGAGACTCAAATGTACAAAATGTACAAAAAGGAGACGAGCATGGACCAACAACACAGGTGGTGGAAGGAAGAAACATACGTAATACGAGATAAACGTTCTCTTAGCATATAGAGTATTGGTAACCCATATACCTTAACATATTACAGCGTTTCGGACAGTCATATTAGTCGAGATATTGTATACGCCGCCACCACGATGCCATATCTTTCCCATAAGGGCGGGAAAAAGATGGAATAGAGAACACACAGCAGCACCAGGGCTTTCCTTGATAGGTGCACTGGTAACAGGAGAGAGCTGCAGGGAGGATCAAGAGAAGGATGCAAGACACAGGCAATATAAAACTAAAAAAGAAAGGAAAATAAAAGACAAGGCAATGGCAAAACAACTCGAACCATTGGACACACACATACACACACACACACACACACACACAAAGGGTGCAGCTGTTAGGAAGAGCAAACATAGTACGACGCGGCTTGTACGACTCAACATTTTTGGTTAGCAGCGATCTACACGAAAACTCGACGATAAAGATGAAAACTGAATATAGCCACAACAGCAGCAGCATCAACGACAACAACAACGACAACAACAACAACAACAACAACAACAACAACACAACAACAACGACAACAACAATAACAACAGCGAAGATCAGAATAACAACAAAGGTGGCGATGATGATAAACCTGATAAAGATAATGTTTGATGATGATGATGATGGTGATGGTGATGGTGATGGTGATGGTGATGGTGATGGTGATGGTGGTGATGGTGATGATGATGATGGTGATGGTGATGGTGATGATGATGGTGATGATGATGGTGATGGTGATGGTGATAATGATGATGGTGATGATGGTGATGATGATGATGGTGATGGTGATGGTGAAGATGATAATGGTGATGGTGACGATGATGGTGATGATAGTGATAATGATAATGATGATGATGATGATGATGATGGTGACGGTGATGATGATGATCATGATGATGATGATGCTGATGATGATGACGATAATGATGATGACGATGAGAACTGAGGTGATAATGACGACATTAATAATAGTTGTTACAGTAATAGTAGTAACAGTAGTAGTAGTAGTAGTAGTAGTAGTAGTAGTAGTAGTAGTAGTAGTAGTAGTAGTAGTAGCAACATTGATTCGAGTGTGTAGTTGATTAAGCTATGAAAAGAGAAAGAGAGATAGAGAGGGGGGTGGGGAGGGGCCAGAAAGAGAGAGAGCCCAGAAAAAAGAAAAGAAAGAGAGAGAGAGAGAGAGAGAGAGAGAGAGAGAGAGAGAGAGAGAGAGAGAGAGACCGAGTGGCGACAGAGAAAAGAAAGAGAAACAATAATAATAAGAGAAGTTTTATCAGCAAATATTCCCATGTCGACACAATCTGGGGTAGGGACAGGGGGAGGGGGAGGGAGTTGGAGGGGGCGGGTAGGGAAGGGGTAGGGCTGGAAGGGTAACGGGGGGCGGGGGCAGTAGGCGAGTGTTTAGGAGTCCGTCTGAAAGGTCACGCGCCTTGCCGCTATAAATACGACCTTTATCTCGGAAAGACACTCGTAAAGAATGCTGGAAACGGAGCCTCCCTGGGAAGATGGCCGCAGGGTGACATTTAGGGTGGTGATGAAGGGCCACTGTATACTCTCTCTCTCTCTCTCTCTCTCTCTCTCTCTCTCTCTCTCTCTCTCTCTCTCTCTCTCTCTCTCTCTGAAATGGACAACTAAACCATAAGCGTGTGAAATCAGATCTACTATTTTTGAATGTAAAATAATACCGGTGTTGAGAGAGAGAGAGAGAGAGAGAGAGAGAGAGAGAGAGAGAGAGAGAGAGAGAGAGAGAGAATATAACCCTGAAAGTCGTAAAAAGATACAAGAAACCAATAGAACAAACAATGCCAAAGAAATACCTGAAAGAGCAAGCACACACACACACACACACACACACACACACACACACACACACACACACACACACACACACATACATTACATATAAAATAAAAAAAATAAAATCATTACTTTTATTATTTATTTTTTTTCTATCATCTGCTATCTTGCTTCCTATCTTCCGTTCCTTTCTCTTTCCTGTATTCCTCATGTCACTGTTCTTTCACCCTTTTCCTGACAAGACGTGAAGCAATTTGTTCAGAGAGAGAGAGAGAGAGAGAGAGAGAGAGAGAGAGACGTAGCGGACGACTTAAAAACAAACATAAAGACAGAAAGTTAAATACACACACACACACACACACACACACACACACACACACACACACACACACACACACACACACACACACACACACACACACACACACACACAGACTGAGACAAACAAAGTAATGGAATGAATGAATGGATAGCACTTACTAACAGACTGACGGACACACGCACACACGGACAAAGACTGGCCAAAACAGAGTGCAGTGCGTCAATTCACAAATGTGTACAGTGTGACAAATCAAATGAGTACGTGGTCTGATTTATATTTTTCAGTTGTTTGTCTGTTTGGCCGCCTGTCTATTTATTTGTTTGTTATTTGTCTATGCATGGGAGTGTGTGTGTGTGTGTGTGTGTGTGTGTGTGTGTGTGTGTGTGTGTGTGTGTGTGTGTGTGTGTGTGTGTGTCAGCGTGCCTGTGTGAATGTGTACACGCGACATTTCAGGTGAGAGTTATAATGGGAATATTGACCAAAATTTCTTCACACACAGCGCTCATGACGGAGAGGGAACATCATCAAGATTCAATGAGCAGGAGAGAAATATTGACCCAAACATTTAATATGACAGAGCAGCTTTAAGAGAGCGCATCCTCTACCTACAACACTCCCCTCCTCCTCCGCTCCTCCCCCTCCACCTTCCATCCCCCAGCCACAACCACACACGCCGAGATGCGAGTGACTGACTGACTACTGCCTTCACGGTGCATCCCGAAATACATACGCGGCGCCTCATACCCTTCTTTCTTCCAACGATACTCTGCGCTTGATTATTATGTGTTTCTCTCTCTCTCTCTCTCTCTCTCTCTCTCTCTCTCTCTCTCTCTCTCTCTCTCTCTCTCTCTCTAAAAGATGAGCATCAAGTCATATTTTAAATTAGATTAGCTAACTTGTTTTGACTCATTTCCTTTTCGTGGGCACTGAAACTTGAGCGAACTTTTTCATGTCCCTGTTTTTGTTTTTCTTGCCCAGATCCTTTCAGATGCCAATAGTGAATAAAGATAGGTCAGTAGGTGTAATCACGGCCGTATTTAAAAAACACTTTCCCCTTTCACTAGGAGAATTTTTCAAGACCATTGAGACAACTTTCTCCTTTCAATAAACCAATAATTTTACCAATCTATCACCAGAACCATAAAAAATACTCTCAAAAAACGCGAATATCTTCAATTGGAGCCTTTGGAAAGCAGGGATGGTGAGAGAGGAAATCGTTTCAGAATACGGGCCTATATGAAGAAATAGAGTCTCAGTTTTCCACTTGACAGCATCCTCCAATAAATAGGTTGTTTATCAATGTGAACCTACCGCCAGCCATACAAAACATTTCATCTTCCCCGTCCTTCCTTGCCCCTACTTTCCAGATCACGGCACAGCACCACTCAAAGGTATTAATAGAAGGAGACGTTTCGCCACCTTACCTCAATTAAATGGTACGCAATGCTCCATACATCAAAGCGTGTTAATATGAGGCGTTACGTATTTAGCTTCCGTTTATTGTCTATGACTTGCTATTATGTGCTTAAGGTTATTTGTTGCTATCTCAGACATGCATGATTGTAGTTAAAGAGAGAAAACCTTTACTAGAATATCAACACAAAAAACAGATTATGTTTTCCACCTCTCGCTGCTGTTTTATCTCCTTAATATCATGCTGACCTTTTAAACACAGAAAAAAAAAACTGAAAATATGAAAAAAATCACGCCTACATAATCCATTCCGGCGGTTTTTGGTTTATCATGAAAAAAAGGAAAAAAAAACTTGCGGGAGAAGTAAGAGGTGGTGAATTATTCATAAGTTCTGAGATGGATGATCACTGATGTGCATAAAAGAAGGATTCAATATAGCGAGCCTTTCTCTCTCACCACGACAATTTTTCAGGTCCCCATTGACGATTAGCCAGGTTTTCAAGACAGTTTCTCATTATGAGAAACTAGAAATCTTGCTCATCCATCACTAGAACCATAAAAATACCCTTAAAAGCAGGAGTATCTTCAACTAGAGCCTTTGAAAATGGTCATCGTGAGAGAGTAAAGGATTTTTTAACACGGGCCTCAGTGCTATGACGCATTTTCATATTCATTCTGTTTACTATTTGGCGATTTTACACAGCTTCAAAAAGTTATGTGGGGGATTAAATTAGAGAAGACTGTCAATTAATTTTCTGACCTTCATGGAAAGTTCGTAATGTAAATAAAATCATCTAATCACACTCAAAACTCATGGTAAAAATGCGTCTGAGTTTTCATATTCATTCTGCTTACTATTTGTCGATTTTACACAGCTCCAGAAACTTGGGGGGGAGGATTAAAATAGTGCAGACTCTGGGCATTAATCCTCTGACCTTCATAAACCCTTTCTAATGTAAATAAGATCGTCTACTCACACCCAAAACTCATGGTAAAAAAAAGCGTCCCAACATTGAAGGAGTTAAGAATGCAAAGCGAAAGAGAGTGTACCAGACCACTTCACTGGACAAGACGCTTCACGGGGACCACTGAAGGGTACGAGAGGTTTTTTTTTTTTTTTTTTTTTTTTTTTTTTTTTACATTACAAGGGCACTGGCCAAGGGAAAACAGTGTTTGAAAAAAAAAAAAAAATCCCGCTGGTTGCCAGGCCCTGTTTAGAGGAAAGTAGGAGAAAGAAAAAACAAAAAAAATCTAAAAGGAGGGTCCAGTTAACGTAAGAGGTGTCTTGACACTCCTCTTTTGAAAGAGTTTAAGTCATAGGCAGGTGGAAATACAGACACAGGTAGAGAGTTCCAGAGTTTACCAGTGTAGGGAATGAAGGAGTGAAGATACTGGTTAACTCTTGCATTAGGAAGATGGACAGAATAGGGATGAGAAGAAGTAGAGAGTCTTGTGCAGCGAGGCCGCAGGAGGGGAAGGCATGCAGTTAGCAAGTTCAGAAGAGCAGACAGCATGAAAACAGCGGTAGAAGACAGATAAAGATGCAACATTGCGGCGGTGACTTAAAGAATCAAGACAGTCAGTTAGAGGAGAAGAGTTGATAAGACGAAAAGCTTTAGATTCCACCTTGTTTAGTAAAGCTGTGTGTGGATCCCCCAGACATGAGAGCCATACTCCATACACGGGCGGATAAGGCCCTTGTACAGAGCAAGCAGCTGGGAGGGAGAGAAAATGGACGAAGACGCCACAGGACACCTAACTTCTTGGAAGCTGATTTAGCAAGAGTAGAGATGTGAAATTTCCAGTTTAGATTTTTAGTGAAGGATAGACCGAGTGTGTTTAATGTAGAGGAGAGGGAAGTTGAGTGTTATTGAAGAAGAGAGGATAGTTGTCTGGAAGGTTATGTCGAGTAGATAGTTGTAGAAATTGAGTTTTTGAGGCATTGAACAAAACCAGGTTTTCTCTGCCCCAATCAGAAACAAGTGAAAGATCAGAAGTTAGGCGTCCTATAGCATCTCGCCTTGAGTCATTTAATTGTTGTTGGGTTGGGCGTCTGTTGAACGCTGTTGAATAATGCAAGGTGGTATCATCAGCATAGGAGTGGATAGGGCATTGAGTCAGATTTAGGAGATCATTGATGAATAATAGAAAGAGAGTGGGTGATAGGACAGAACCCTGTGGAACACCACTGTTGATAGTTTTAGGGAAGAACAGTGACCGTCTACTACAGCAGCAATAGAACGATCGGAAAGGAAACTGGAGATGAAGGTACAGAGAGAAGGATAGAATCCGTAGGAGGGTAGTTTAGAAATTAAAGATTTGTGCCAGACTCTATCGAAGGCTTTCGATATGTCAAGGCCGACAGCAAAGGTTTCACCGAAGTCCCTAAAAGAGGATGACCAAGATTCAGTTAGGAAAGTAAGAAGATCACCAGTAGATCTGCCTTTACGGAAACCATACTGGCAATCAGAGAGAAGGTTGTGAGCTGATAGATGCCTCATTATCTTCCTATTAAGGATAGACTCAAAGGCTTTAGAAAGGCAGGAAATCAAAGCTATAGGGCGGTAGTTAGAAGGATTGGAGTGGTCACCTTTTTTAGGGACAGGTTGAATGTGAGCAAACTTCCAGCAAGAAGGATAAATAGAAGTAGAGAGACACAGATGAAAGAGTTTGACCAGGCAGTGAGCGAGTTCGGAAGCACAGTTTTTGAGAACAACAGGAGGGACTCCATCCGGACCGTAAGCCTTCCGAGAATCAAGGCCAGAGAGGGCCAGGAAAACGTCTTTATAAAGAATTTTAATTTTAGGGATGAAGTAGTCAGAGGGTGGAGGAGTAGGAGGAATATGCCCAGAATCATCCAAAGTTGAGTTGGTAGCAAAGGTTTGAGCGAAGAGTTCAGCTTTAGAAAAGAAGAGACAGCTGTAGAGCCATCTGGATGAAGTAAAGGAGGGAAAGACGAAGAAGTAAAGTTGTTAGAGATATTATTGGCTAGATGCCAGAAATCTCGAGAGGAGTTAGAATTGGAAAGACTTTGACATTTTCTATTGATGAAAGAGTTTTTAGTAAGTTGGAGAATAGATTTGGCATGATTACGGGCAGAAATATATAGGGCATGAGTTTCAGCAGTTGGATGGCTACGGAACCGTTTGTGAGCCGCCTCTCTATCATTGACAGCACGAGAACAAGCAGAGTTAAACCAAGGCTTTTTAGCTTTAGGGTTAGAGAAAGTATGAGGAATGTATAGCTCCATGCCAGAGATAATCACCTCTGTTATGCGCTCGGCACAAAGAGAAGGATCTCTGACATGAAAACAATAATCATCCCAAGGAAATCAGAATAGTACTGCCTTAGTTCCTCCCACTTAGCAGAGTTAAAATGCCAGAAGCACCTCCGCTTAGGCGGGTCCTGAGGCTGCACTGGAGTGATAGAACAGGTAACGGAAATTAGATTGTGGTCGGAGGAGCCCAACGGAGAGGAAAGTTTAACAGAGTAAGCAGAAGGGTTGGAGGTTAGGAAAAGATCAAGAATGTTGGGCGTGTCTCCAAGGCGGTCAGGAATACGGGTAGGGAACTGCACTAGCTGCTCTAGGTCATGAAGGATAGCAAAGTTGAAGGTTTGTTCACCAGGTTGGTCAGTGAAAGAAGATGAAAGCCAAAGCTGGTGGTGAACATTGAAATCCCTAAAATGGAGATCTCAGCAAAAGGAAAGTGAGATAAGATGTGCTCCACCTTGGAAGTCAAATAGTCAAAGAATTTTACATAGTCAGAGGAATTAGGTGAGAGGTATACAGCACAGATGAATTTAGTTAGAGAGTGACATTGAAGTCTTAGCCAGATGGTAGAAAATTCTGAAGATTCAAGATTGTGGGCACGAGAGCAAGTGGTGTCGTTACGCACGTATGCGCAACATCCAGCTTTGGATTGAAAATGAGGATAGAGCAAGTAGGAGGGAACAGAAAAGGGGCTGCTGTCAGTAGTCACAGACAACTGTGTTTCGGTTAGGAAGAGAAGATGAGGTTTAGTAGAGGAGAGGTGGTGTTCCACAGATTGAAAATTAGAACGAAGGCCACGAATGTTGCAGAAATTGATAGTGAAAGTATTAGATGAAGTGTCAAGACACCCAAGGTCGACAGCAGAGGGCAGTCCGACCTGGGGACATTTATGGTCCCCTCCCCAGAGGGGGACTCCGAGGCAGGGCGTGGTGAAGCCATTATTAAATTTTGATTTGAAGAGAGTGTAAAAGTGTAAGGTGTTGTAGTGTAGTGTAGGAAGTAGTAGAAGTTGTCTTTAGAGGGCAGGCTGCAGCTGCTCAATTGTATAAATGAGACCACAAAGGGAACCGGGAAGAGAGGACACGGGGAATCACTCAGTCTGCAGCACTGCCTACATCCCCGTAAGTACCTCTCCTGGAGTATTCCACCGGGCGGCAGGTGACTACTGCCTACTCCATACAGACGGTGCTTACGAAAATTGTGAAAACGTGCAGCAAGAGGCGAGTACGTTACCTTTGTTTGCTTTAAGGATGATATATGATAGGTAAAATAAACAGAGAGAGAGAGAGAGAGAGAGAGAGAGAATAATACCACTATAATACCAGTCATTGCACATTTCTTTTTTCCTTTCTTCTCACCAGTATTCCACACAAACATTTCATCTATACTTTTTGCCTTCTCGACGTTGCTTTAGTGTAAATAACTAAAAACCTTATCAACGAACATCACACAGGACCTCAATTTTCAGAAGGGAGGAGGAGGAGAAGGAGAAGGAGGAGGAGGAAGAGCAGACTAATACTCAGCCAAACTTACTTATCAAAGCTTCCCTATCAGCCAAGTTCTCTGTGAATTCTTTATGGGTATCGAAAGAAGACACTCCGCTCTCTTGCAGTGATCAAATATTCAACAATCGCTCCAGCCCAGAATATTAAGAGGAATTACGTGCGGTAGGCTCATTACGAGATTGACTGACTGACTGACTGACTGACTGACTGAATGAGTGATTGACTGACTAACTGACTGGCTGACTGAATGACTAACTGATTGATTGGCTGACTGATTAACTAACTCACTCACTGACTGACTGACTGACTGACTGACTGACTGAATGGCTGACTAACTAAATGATTGATTGATAAATATACTGATTGTCTGATGATTGGCTGACAGACTGATAAACTGATAGACTGATTGACTGACTGATTGACTGACTGGCTGGCTAACTGACTGACTGACTGATTGATTTTAGATGCAGCAAACTCGTGGTAAAATGACGCCGTTGCTACTGATATTTCAATTTCCGCCATTGACTGACTAGCACAGTGGCGCAGAAAAAAACATCGACAGAATCTTGTACATTAACGGAAAAAATAACTTCTCGCAACACATTTAACACACAAGCTTCCATCCCTCAATCACGATTTATTCTTTGTAACACTGCCAGACTTCAGTACTAATTATTAACCTTTTCAGTACCACGACAAGTTCCCATATTCATTCTGCTTACTATTTGGCGATTTTATACAGCTTCAGAAACGTATGTGGGGGAATAAGATGGTGAAGACTGTGGCCATTAAACCTTTGACCTCCACAGACCTTTCCTAATGTCAATGAAATGCTCTAATCGTACGCAAAACTCAAGGTAGAAATGCGTCCCAGTACTGAAGGCGTTAAAAGGTCAATTCCGTGCTCCTTACACCACACATTTCACAGTTACACACACACACACACACACACACACACACACACACACACACACACACACACACACACACACACACACACACACACACATACACACTCTTTTCCTACTCAAGCTTCAGTCATAATGGTTGGTGAAGCTTGTACACTGATTCACCAAAAGACATCCACTGGCTCATTTCAGTACCATTTATGAAAAAAAAAAAAAAAAATCTCTCCTATACACATTCCATTTTTTTTTTTTTTCTGATTGGCGAAGTTTTGAGCACTGACTGACTCTCGTAACAACTACCAAAATAAAATCGTAACTACCATCTCAATTAACTAATACGCCAACCTTACTTAGTTTTCCATATCCTCGTATGTGTCCCACCACTGAACTCGTCAACAGAACAATAAACGCATATTACGTCCATTGGTCAGCCCAGAGAGTTCGACATCATGAGAGAGAGAGAGAGAGAGAGAGAGAGAGAGAGAGAGAGAGAGAGAGAGAGAGAGAGAGAGAGAGTATCCGCAGACAAAACCTACGTACATTTGCATAACATTATGTATTCTCACTCCTCGAGATGCGCGTGGCAAAAACCAGCCCAGTGGAGTATCGGAATTAGTTTACAAAGTTCAATAAATAGCCAATATTCCAGAGTTTGGACGCTCTTTCATCGAGAGAGAGAGAGAGAGAAAAAAAAACCAGACAGACAGACAAGACAGGCAGGCAGACAGACAGACAGACAGACAGACAGACAGACAGACAGACAGACAGACAGACAGAAAGACAGACAAAAAGACAGAAAGACAGACAGACTGACTGACAGACAAAGAGACAGACAAAGAGAGAGAGAGAGAGAGAGAGAGAGAGAGAGAGAGAGAGAGAGAGAGAGAGAGAGAGAAGGAAAGGATTTAAAGCTAGAGAGATACAAAGAGAATACTAAAAAGGGAAATTAAAGCAGCTTATTTCTTATTCAAAATACTTCTTTGAGAGATGAATCATACTATAGTAGCTTCCATAAATTTTCTTCATTACAATTTTCTCTCTCTCTCTCTCTCTCTCTCTCTCTCTCTCTCTCTCTCTCTCTCTCTCTCTCTCTTTCTCTTATATGATCACGCTCCTCATTCCAAAAACCTTATTTACCTACAGTTCTTTTGGCTTTCGTTATATGTTTAAAGGTAGAACATTGAACATTTAGTACGCAACTCCCCTCTCATGTTCATTTGCTCTCTCTCTCTCTCTCTCTCTCTCTCTCTCTCTCTCTCTCTCTCTCTCTCTCTCTCTCTCTCTCTCTCTCTCTCTCTCTCTCTCTCTCTCTCTCTCTCTCTCTCTCTCTCTCTCTCTCTCTCTCTCTCTCTCAGCAATTATATTTTCATTTTCACTCTCGCTTTTCTTCTTGTTCTCAGCATATTTTTCGTGATTTTTTTCCTCGTTCCTTCCTTCCCTTTGAAACATCAGCCTTACCTTTGCCTTTCCTTCCCTCCCATCAGCTCTTTGAAAGACCTACATTTTGTTCACTGTTTCAGAAGAATAGGAATTTTTCCTCTCCCTTCTTAACCTGGAGCAACTACAGTGTGACCCTTGGGACGTCCACCTTTTCTCCCGCCTCTTCAAGGTCACAAATCCCGGTTTTCCCAGCAGGTCTAGCCTTAATATTTAGAGGTAATTGAATTTTTAAACCTATCAGATAGCATCCTGTTTTCCAATAGCACTACGAGACAGGCACACCAAGAGAAACACGAAGAGAAAGACACAGAGACAGAGTGACAGGTGGAAAGACAAAGTGAGTCGGGGACACGCGAAGACGGACACACAAGAACATGAACAAGTATAGACAGACGTTGATTTTACTTCGTACCCAGAGTTTCCTCGTGGGAGCCGAGGTTTATAGGGACGCTGTGAAGTAAAGTGGCAGAGAGAGAGAGAGAGAGAGAGAGAGAGAGAGAGAGAGAGAGAGAGAGAGAGAGAGAGAGAGAGAGAGAGAGAGAGAGAGAGAGAGAGAGAGAGAGAGAGAGAGAGAGAGAGAGAGAGAGAGGAGCCACAAGGTACAAGAGGGGCGAGAAGGGAAAGAGGATGTCTTGAAGAGCACGAGGAAAGGAAGGAAGAGGGAGGGAAAGATAAAGGGTGACTGCAGGGAAAGAGGAAAGGCAACACCACTCACTCCTATTGTTGTTTAATCTTTTGGCAGTCCAGTCACCGAAGAATGAAAGGAAAAAATAGGGGAAACGGAGACACACACACACACACACACACACACACACACAACAAGGTAGACAACAGACGAGAGCAGACGAGAGACAAAAAGAAAAGAACAGATAAGCAGACAAAAGACTCTCTATCCACTTCTCACTTCGTCGTCGCAGGCACATAACACTCTGGCGCCTTTAAACTCAACACTGCAACTCAACTATACTGATTCATCGCAGTGTGTTATGATTGATGTTCTTCCTCCTCTGCGTCAAAATCATTAACAGCTTTACTCTTATAGATTCAAAGTGAACAAAAAAATAATTCCAGGATGTATAAAAATGGATTTATGGCGATTTAATATGAAGGGATGTTGGCGGGACGTGTTCAGTATTGTTTGCTTGATAGCACTGTGTAAATTTATCCCTTCTTTATGCTTTTTATTTGATCTTGTTTATTCGTCTTTTTAATTGACGAGGGAAATACGTAAGGGTTAATATCAATTCTCTTTCGTAAAGCATCATGTAATCTCTCTCTCTCTCTCTCTCTCTCTCTCTCTCTCTCTCTCTCTCTCTCTCTCTCTCTCTCTCTCTCTCTCTCTCTCTCTCTCTCTCTCTCTCTCTCTCTCTCTCTCTCTCTCTCTCTCTCTCTCTCTATATATATATATATATATATATATATATATATATATATATATATATATATATATATATATATATATATATATATATATATATATATATATAGAGAGAGAGAGAGAGAGAGAGAGAGAGAGAGAGAGAGAGAGAGAGAGAGAGAGAGAGAGAGAGAGAGAGAGAGAGAGAGAGAGAGAGAGAGAGAGAGAGAGAGAGAGAGAGAGAGAGAGAGAGTGTGTGTGTGTGTGTGTGTGTGTGTGTGTGTGGTGACGGGGAAGGGGGGGGGAAAGGTGGACATGTGTGTCGGCGTGTATATTTAAGGAGAAAGTATATTATGGTATGAATTATAGTATACGAGGTCAGATTGGTGAATAGCTATCCATGGCAAACTTTGTGGAAAAGTTTCTGGACGTATGAGTCGACGGCAGAAGTTTGAGTTAATCCCTCGAAGAGAAGCTAACTGAGATTCAATAAAGACAATAAGAAGATAAGTAGTGGATTTCCATGTAAGTCCATATTTGAGATTAAGAAGGTCACTGAAAGATCCTTAGAGTAGTTTTTCTTAATGTGATTATTTTCCAAGCCACAGTCAGGAATTGAAAGATGTGAAGTGGTTATTTTATTGTTTACTTACGGCTTGGGCAGTTTGAATATTGATATGTTGCACATTTATGATAAGGAAACGCGCGTTGCTACTGGATCGTTGGGAGATACTTAAATACTCGCAAATGATTCCCACATCTGTTTCAAGACATTTGTCCAAGAGTTTTGGCTAACACTATCAATCTTTTAGGGAACTGGCAATCAAGTGGGTCTTTTCTTTATTTTATGCTGCTCTTGGCCAGCTTCCCCTCTTCTATAAGAAAATATGACAATAAAAAATAAACCCTTTAGAGAATGCTAACAATAATAATGTATTAGAAGACTTGGATCCACCCCTGACGCACCACACAACACATGCGCTCTGTTACACGAGCCACAAACCACAGATGGACTGACAGATTAATGTTGTTTTTTTTGTTTTGTTTTTTTTTTGCTAGCTTTTCATCTCCTATATCAGGTGTTCCTCTCGAAGTCCTCCACCGTGTGTTATCTCATCTGTCATGTGTTCTCAACTTTCTCGGTAACCCGCCACAGGAAAATATCAATCTATCAAGTCATCGATATCTCATTCTCCTATTTAACTTCATTGACACGAAAATAAAAGTAATGTGTATCGTATCGTACGCGCATTAGGCAATTCTAATGGAGTTGTAATGGACGGGGATTGGAAACCTCTGTCATTAGGAACCTTTGAGTGTTTTTAGGCCGCATTTCACCGCCACTTTTTGCTTTGGTAGCGGAATGTGTCATGTAGTGATGGATGTTGGACATTTTGAAAACCTTTATACTTTTTCAACCTTTTCCTTTTACTCCTCTTTCCTTCTGTCTCTCTCTCTCTCTCTCTCTCTCTCTCTCTCTCTCTCTCTCTCTCTCTCTCTCTCTCAGCCTCCTCCTCTTCATTCTCCTCCTCTTTCTTATCCTCTCTTTTTCCTCCTCCTTCTCCTCTTCCTCCTCCTCCTCCTCTTCCTCCTCTTCCTCCTCCTCATTCTCCTCCTCCTCCTCATTGATCTCCTCTTCTCCTCCTCCTCCTCCTCCTCCTCCTCCTCCTCCTCCTTTCCCTTCTACTCCTCTTCCTTCTCCCCATCCTCATCCTCATCCTCATCCTCATCCTCCTTCTCCTCCACCTGGTCTTTCTCGGTATCCTCCTTTTCCATTCCTCTGCAGTGGACGTCTTTATTTTTTCATCTCATTCTCTTTCTCCTCTGCGTCCTCTTCTTTTTCCCTCCTTCCCTTTCTTTACCTCGCTGAAGATGTTGTGGAACTAGAGGCACTTTGGCGTAAATTCTATTTAAGTTACTTTCTTGGAAAAAAGCAATTATGTTTACTCTTTATAAATGCTCTTCCCATCCTTGAGAAAATTTACGGAGCTGATATTCCATTACAGAAAAACAAATAGCTAACATTTTTGCATATCAGAGTAAATGTAACTGATGAATTATCGCAGTTCGTTACTCATAAACTGGTAGAGATTAATGCAATAGAGTTCGGATGGAAAGACACGGAGATATAACTTTAATTAACATATTTTAATGAAGGAAAAAAAAACTGCATTCCACCGTCGTCACCTAACGCAGCAAGCAGATCTGCAGTATAAATTCATGGAGATCATTTGAGTCCGGCGCAGAAATTTGCTACAGTGCGAAGACTATTGCATAAACAGCGTTACCTCGCGACAAATGGCCTCGTTTGTACTTCCATTTCCGTATTGCCTCTCTATACCATTTCGTGTTTTATTCCCCTGCTTTTTCTTTTTTTTTCTTTTGTCCCTCTCTCCATCTCCTCCTCCTCCTCCTCCTCCTCCTCTTCCTTTCCTCTTCTTCCTTCTACCCTTCCTCTTCCTCCAACTTCTCCATCGTCTTATCCTCCTCCTTCTTCATATCCTTCTCTTTAACTTCCTCTCCTCTCTTCTACATCTCCACCAATTCTTCCTCCTCTTACTTCTCTTTCCCCTACTCTTCCGTCCTCCTCCTCCTCCTCCTCCTCTCTACATCCTCCTCTTAAACTTCCTTTCCTTTCTTTTACAATATCTCCACCAATTCTTCTTCCTTGTACTTCTCTTTCCTCCTCCTCTTCCTCCTCCTCCTCCTCCTCCTCCTCCTCCTCCCTCCTCCTTCTCCTCCTTAGCACCCTTCACCAACAATACGAAATAATATCTGAAGGAATTTTCCACTCTTAATTAACATTGCGATACATATTCAAACCTTTAATTACGTGCGTCGCTGTGCTCTCTGATGCCCTACTCAGGCTAAATATAACGCTGCAACTCTGACGGCGTAATGAATGAATCTTTAGCGCCGTGAGATAAAGTTTCAATCAGTATTTCAGTTCGGTTTGATCATCCATTTCATTTTAAGGATTGTTTTCTTTTTCTCTTATGCTTCATTAATACCTGCGTCTCTATTAGGTTATATATTTTTTTATTGAAATATTGAAATAATAGGTTGATTTCTTATTTCTGTCTCCATTAAGTAAAAATCCTTTATTTCTTTTTTTGTGTTATATTAAGGGGAAATTGCTAGCAAATCCTTTATGAGAAACGAACCAAATGATTCGGATTCTCTTTAAGTGTGCCTCGATCACTTGACGTTTTGCTCGATACTATTGTTAACCAGCAAGAAGCGAAAACTGTTGAGATGTCTATTTTCATTAATAAGGAACAAAGACACCTTCAAATCTCCAGAGTAATAACTAATGCACTGTATGTGAATGACAGATGTAGAGTCAAGTTACGTGCCACACTTCCCTCCATTGTTTTCATCATTATCAATCTTAACCCATTCACTACCATGACGCATTTCCATATTCATTCTGCTTATTATCTGGTGACTTTATACAGCTTCAGAAACATATGTAAGGGATTAAAATAGTGAAGACTGTGGCCATTAATATTCTGACCTCCATAAGCCCTTCCTAATGTAAATAAAATTGTCTAATCGTACACAAATATCAAGGTAAAAAAGTGTCCCAGTACTGCAGGAATTAAGCAAATAATATGCTCAAAATCAGTCACTTGTCTTGTCCAGTAAGGAGAGTATCAGCAAATCAGTGGACTTACTGGACGCAATGACTGAGAGCGATATGTCACTCTAGGACCCCCACGAGGACCTAGACACGTGGCAAAATAAGTTAACTGCCTTAGATTGCGTCACCGCTGGCCTTGATGCTGAGCTGCTTACATGTAATCACGGCATTGTGCTTCATCCTCTAGCCACACACGTGGAAAAATATTTATCCGCATCTTTCCTTTAAGTAAGTCAAGGTTTCACTAACACGCGTTGGCTGCGCAAAATTCAAATCTAAATATCTTATATCTATGTTTAAAAATTATTCAGTCACTCGAGTTCTCATGCAAAAATAGCTTGACCATGAAGAGAGAGAGAGAGAGAGAGAGAGAGAGAGAGAGAGAGAGAGAGAGAGAGAGAGAGAGAGAGAGAGAGAGAGAGAGTGATTTTCCCTTTCCACTCTTCTTCGTTGGTAACCTCAAATTTTCGACACCACAACGCCTTGGTTGATCTTGCGAGCCTCTCAAGTTTCGCGAAGAAGTTGTGGAGGAGATAAGTTGGCCTCCAAGGGTCGCCCTGTCCCGGACTGGACCATTCGTCACCGTCTGGCCCATCGATCCCCGGCGCTGTCCTCGAGCAGCAACCATATGTCAGAATAACGATACTGAAACTGGTCATTAATCTGAGTTACGAAGCATCGCAGTGGAAAGACCCGCAGCAGGACAGATAGACAGACGGACAGACAGACAGACTGCTCACTGCTGCTAATATTTGTCTCACGCCGCCATCCAGCCAACCTGCTTCAGACTCCTACTATAAACACGTCCACCAGGCGATAATAACAACAAAATTCAATCCTGTCACAAAAAAAATGAATGAATATATATATATATATATATATATATATATATATATATATATATATATATATATATATATATATATATATATATATATATATATATATATATATATATATATATATATATATATATATATATATATATATATATATATATATATATATATATATATATATATATATATATATATATATATATATATTTATATATATATATATATATATATATATATATATATATATATATATATATATATATATATATATATATATATATATATATATATATATATATATATATATATATATATATATATATATATATATATATATATATATATATATATATATATAATAGACAACATCAGCAGTACACTTATTGCGATTAATTCACTGTTTGAGTTTTATGACTTATCAGTTAACGATCGGACAGCGCATTATAATCATAAATATAATTTCATCGCAAGAATATAAAACTCTAAATGTGGCAGTCCATGTCATGTGTCCACAACGTCTGTCCGTTAATGTAAAGCGCTCTATTTACTGTTTCACTTTCGGCGGAATGGCAAGTTTATTTCAGCTTCTAAACGAACGAGGAAATGACCATGAAAATTATGATGATAATAATGATAACAACAGTAATAATAATAATGATGATAATAATAATAATAATAATAATAATAATAATAATAATAACAATAATGATAATAATAACAATAATGATAATAATAACAATAATGATAATAATAATGATAATAATAATAATACCACCACCACCGCAACAACAAAACAACAATATAATTCATTCACACATTCAACTCCATCACTTATTATTTTGACACTTGTTTGGTAAGTTCAACACTCACCCTGGACGAGATCAACACCATTGGTCCCAGGACACGATGGCTTGGTCGCCATAGTGGCCAGTGGACAGTGAACAGTAGCTGGTGTGCTGAGGAGACTCGTGTAAGCACAACCCAAACTCTAAGCGATGTTGTGGTGCTGCCGCCAATACGTTGCGGTTTGGCTGTAGGAGAGAAACAACCTTACTGCTCTTGATAGATTTGCTGATAGACACAAAAACATGCAGGAAGGGGCCAGTACCATAAGGAACAGAGCAAGGTGAGTGTGGCTTGTCTGTAGCCACCCACACAACTCTCCCCGAGGCAATGTGATGCGTGATACAAATGGTAGCTCTGCATTACATACCATCACACCGACACAGTTTGCCATCAGCTGAGTGTGACACTTCTCTTCACTGTCACGAAAGACACTCGTACCATCCACAGTAGTTCACCACCAATCACTCTGGTCTAAGAGGAAACAATCATGAAAATCCGTCATAAGGGTGTTAGTTAACATTGACCAAAACACAAACCAAAAAGAAAAGCCCACTTAGACGCCAGACCCTGTAAAAACGAATAGAGGGAAAAATAATAACAAGATGGGAAAGCCGATTAGGTTGGAAAGGGTCTTAACACTTCTCTTTCGAATGGAAAACGAGCCACACCTCACACGATCAATAGCAGAGGGATTTCAATTTACTTTTATACTACTCTACAGTACAGTACAATACCTCTGTTCCTCTGTTCCTCTGTTGGCACAGCACACGCGTCGAGTCTTGGGGAAACCTTCATCTCTTGAGAGTGATGCAATTGAAAATAAGGTCTTGTTATTGTTTTCCTTGGTCGAGGACTGTGGAGGCCCAGGCAGCTCATACGTAAGTGATAACTCTCCTAAATATTTACAGAAAATATGAAATATTATTTTACATTTATCGGTTCAAAAGTATATATTTACATATATTTGTCTCATAAAATATCATACATTTCATATAAGAAAAAAAGTGTATCAGGGATCTCAAATCGAAAATTAGCGATGACGAGTCCCTCTGTTGGCAGAGAGTGAAAACACTAAAGCTTTCCTCTCATACTTTTATTATTCTCGTAGCTCTGGAAGATTCGGTGTTGTGTCACAACTCACAGCTGTCCCCTTCTACACAGCAGTCCGCTCTTTGTTTATAAACTAATAAGCCGGATTGCTGTCAACAATTTACAGGACCTACTTCATCCCTGTATTCCAGCAATCTTTTAACCAAGCCAGGTTAGCCAGGGTATTGTGGAGAGCAGCGGATTGAGTGTGTATCAACACTGGGTTCTGAGCATAAGTAGCACGCGGGAGGACAACGGTGTTGAAGAGGATAGCTGGGAACACAACATGCTGTCCACGACATGGTCAAAGCCTTAGTTAAAAGATTAGCAAATAAATGGATGAAATATAGACTCAATAAAGTATTCAAAGCAATCCAGGTTTCGTATGTAAATAATGCAGAGAACTGTGTGTTACAAGGGAACGATACGAAGACTGCATCAGAGCCTCGGAGCCTTGGACCTTGCTGCCAGACGGAGCGTCAGTTCATAGAAGGAAGCAAGAAGACTCCTCTGGATGTTTTGTTCGACAATTATCCACTTGGTACAACTCATCCTCTTAAGAAAGCTTGATTCCAATAGCGCCATTGACAAAAACAAATCATGGTTTAAAAGGGGCCATTCATCTAACATACAACACAAATAAGCCGCCATTGACACACACAGACCATGATGATCCTGGCCACATCACACGTACACAGGATGTCGCAGGTGATAGCAGTACTCTGTAATTTGTTACGTAAATCTTAACTCATTTCATTGTGGGTAATAATTACATTTATAGTCTCTCTCACAGAGCTGTCGCTTTCTTAAAGGTCAGAGACTATCATCCTGTCTTTTTCACTAACTTCATCCCTTCCAATGCTATCAGTGACTTTTTTTTTTTTTTTTGTTACAGGACAGTGCCATAGTTTTCTTGTTATTTTCTCCTTATTTTCTTGTCTTTTTGTCTTTTTCTTTCACGCAAAAAAGAGGAATCATTTGTGCGCGTTTACTGAATAATCTATTGTTCTACTTTAACGCATCTATTGTATGTATTTTTTATTCATTTATTTATTTGCAAAACCGTCCTACTCTCCTACATATTGTCTTCGATGCACACATACCTCTTATCATCTTTTCCGTGTTTCCTACGTAAATCTTTCTACTGTGGATGAACTCCAGTCTTTTGACCCTGCCATGCTCTCTTGAGTATTCCCTCCTCATCTCACACTTTCCTTCGTGCAGCGTTCTGCGCAGCACCCACGCGTGACACCCAAGCTGGTCCGAGGCTCACACACGCACCCGAGGGCATGCTAGGCCACATCTCGCCTAATCCTGCGCCCAGCCACCCCCAACTCCACGTCTCCGCAAAACCCGAGGAGCAAAAACAGAGGCTCAAGGTCTTATCCTGAGTGTTGTGGGTTTCTCGGAGCTCCTGACCTCGCTGCGGCAAGACGCAGACCCAAAGGAGGAAGGCAATGCAGGTGCTCCGGTGGCCCGACCTGACAGTCAACGGAGGACAGGGGACGCTGGCTGGCTCAGGCGGCTTGACTAACAAAGTAATCACGTTTTCTGTTGGTGGATGTTGTGGTGTCTGCATTGTTACACCAATAACCACAGCAGCAACAGTAGCACTAGTAGTAATAGTAGTAGTAGTAGTAGTAAGTAGTAGTAGTAGTAGTAGTAGTAGTAGTAGTAGTAGTAGTAGTAGTAGTAGTAGTAGTAGTAGTAGTAGTAGCAGTAGTTTATATTCATCATAATTGCAAGCGTTGTTGTTCTTGATTATGTTGCTCCTCCATGCCGGTGCTAATGGTGCGGTTGTTATTATTGTTTTAAGCTTCTCGTTGGATTGATGTGCATGTGTGAGTTATGATGATTCTTTTTTTTCCCGCACAACACACTATTCGTTATCTAATATTGTTCATCATCCAAGCACAACGTCTTCTCACCAACTCATCCGTAGGAAAATAGAGGTCAAGGATCTCCTCACAACCCTTCCCTGCTGAGAGAGAGAGAGAGAGAGAGAGAGAGAGAGAGAGAGAGATCCTTGTCCTCCTCATGTGTCCTCAGCCAACAAAAGGCGGAATTTCTCCAGCTTTTGGGCGGATTTTCCTCGACAACCCGATTTACGTAGCCTGTTCTTTAGTAGGAGGCGAGGAGGTTAACACTGGCCTGTCCTCGTTTGTTTGTACGATGCAGGACGATGGGGGAGTGGTAAGAAGAAGTGACAGACGGAGTAAGAAATAGAGCTTAGGGGGCCTTACGCTGAGGAAAGACAGGAAGTGGTATGAGGATTAAGAGGAAAAACCAGCTGTGACTGAACGTGAAGACCAGGGAACGACCTACGTGAGTTGAGAAAAATGAAATAAAGAAGGAGAGGATAAAGAAATAATTGGATAAGGAAATGTAAAATAAAATATGAAGGAGAAAGAAGAGGGGGAAGTATATACGAAGGAGACTTGGAAAGAGTTGTATGAGGAGTCATTAATTTAAGAGAGATATCATCTTTAAACACTTTTCATAATGCACCGCAAGACCATCCAACCGTCACTACAATCCTCCTTCACCTCCGCCAACGTGTACCATATTCTAGGACATTTGATTCGAGTGTCCTTTTAAAATTGACCATTAATTCTTTTCATATATAAAGTAACACGGTCGCTAATTGTGATAATGGGAAATTTTGAAGCAATATACGCACTACTACTACTATTACTACTACTACTACTACTAGCAATAATAATACTAATACCACTACTACTACTACATTACTACCACTACTGTTAGAGCTGGTTCTCGACTTAGATCCGCCTTATAAAGTAAGTAAGTAGTTTTCATCCTTATTTATTTCATTTTGCTTTTTACATACCGCTATAAAAAGCATCGGGAACTCGGTTAACATACTTTCTCGTTTGTACGCCTGTCGACCGCCATGTGAGTCTGGGTGTAGGACCATTAAGGAGAGGGAACACACACACACACACACACACACACACACACACACACACACACACACACACAAAGGATG
Organism: Portunus trituberculatus; assembly: GCF_017591435.1. NCBI lineage: Eukaryota > Metazoa > Arthropoda > Malacostraca > Decapoda > Portunidae > Portunus > Portunus trituberculatus. The sequence goes on along the minus strand of NC_059278.1, from coordinate 3,991,884 downwards.
ATATACATTCGTGCTTAGAATACATGCATACATACATACTTGCATACATTATTACTAGCGTATGATGGAATGTACAAGGTTAGAACATATATGTCATATAATATCATACACAAGAGAGAGAGAGAGAGAGAGAGAGAGAGAGAGAGAGAGAGAGAGAGAGAGAGAGAGAGAGAGAGAGAGAGAGAGAGAGAGAGAGAGAGAGAGAGAGAGAGAGAGAGAGAGAGAGAGAGAGAGAGAGAGAGAGAGAGAGAGAGAGAGAGAGAGAGAGAGAGAGAGAGAGAGAGAGAGAGAGAGAGAGAGAGAGAGAGAGAGAGAGAGAGAGAGAGAGAGAGAGAGAGAGAGAGAGAGAGAGAGAGAGAGAGAGAGAGAGAGAGAGAGAGAGAGAGAGAGAGAGAGAGAGAGAGAGAGAGAGAGAGAGAGAGAGAGAGAGAGAGAGAGAGAGAGAGAGAGAGAGAGAGAGAGAGAGAGAGAGAGAGAGAGAGAGAGAGAGAGAGAGAGAGAGAGAGAGAGAGAGAGAGAGAGAGAGAGAGAGAGAGAGAGAGAGAGAGAGAGAGAGAGAGAGAGAGAGAGAGAGAGAGAGAGAGAGAGAGAGAGAGAGAGAGAGAGAGAGAGAGAGAGAGAGAGAGAGAGAGAGAGAGAGAGAGAGAGAGAGAGAGAGAGAGAGAGAGAGAGAGAGAGAGAGAGAGAGAGAGAGAGAGAGAGAGAGAGAGAGAGAGAGAGAGAGAGAGAGGAGAGAGAGAGAGAGAGAGAGAGAGAGAGAGAGAGAGAGAGAGAGAGAGAGAGAGAGAGAGAGAGAGAGAGAGAGAGAGAGAGAGAGAGAGAGAGAGAGAGAGAGAGAGAGAGAGAGAGAGAGAGAGAGAGAGAGAGAGAGAGAGAGAGAGAGAGAGAGAGAGAGAGAGAGAGAGAGGGGTTTTATCCCAGTATATGTGTAGTCCTTGTGTGCCATCTATATTACTAAGACCGTTGGGTTTGTCTGGCGGGACATGAAGATGAAGAGCTAGAGGAAGAGAAGAAAACACAGACACCTTTATTTTTCCTTATGTTTCTCTATTTTCCGTCTTGCTTACAGAAGTTTTTAATGCAGTTCTATTACTTCATACAATCCATTTATTTCTTAAGATGCGACAAAGCTCTCGTTTTAAGTTTTTTCAGGCAATTTTTTATATTCGGTTTCTTTTCGTTTTTGTCTTTCGAAATGTTCATTAAGGCAACACGTTTTAATCGCAAGAGAGAAACAATTATCGCCAAAAATTTTCAACTCTCGCAAAATCAGTAACGCAACTTTTTCACTGGCACCCATTTGACTTCCGTGCTTCAGCAGTTTCATTACGTAGATGTGGCGGTAATATCACTTCACTATTCCATTTATTTTCATCCCAAGATTATATTGTAACTTCAAGGAACACACTTGTCATCCTCATTTGGGTCGCTGCCATGGAGCCGAGAACCTCTGATTATTATGGGGACGTGTGGTGGGGGTTTCAGAGGGCGGGGCGGCAGCAGGGAGCATTTCCCCAGCAGCCTTCCCTGACAAGGCCTCACCACAACAGCTAGAATTTCAGATTGCTGCTGCTGCTGCTGCTATTGTTGGTGGTTTTGGTGGTGGTGTGGTAGTGTTGATGTTACTCTTGTTTTTTATTGTTGTTGTTGGCGTTTGTGGTGGTGACGGTAGTGGTGGTGATAGCAGTGGTGGTGATGGTGATGGTGTTGCTGCTGTTGGTGCTGCTAATCTAGTCATAAACGTTTGGTTCACATTCAGATTTTGAATTTTCAGCATTTAGGATAAGGTGATGCAGGTGATAATAATTGTACTATTTTGTGAACAATATCACGAGTAATAACAGAGGTAATGAAAATCGGATGAATAAAAAGAATTGCTGATCATAACAATAATAATAATAGGAGCAGCTGCAGCATCAGGACCATCAGCATTAATAAAAGAAAGAAAAGAAAGAAAGAAAGCGTTAGAAGCAAGATCAAATGAGGAAACAAGCAGCTTAAGAGCTTTCAAACACTAACAGCTGATAAGTGAAAATGGAGCATCGCGGGACTGTAATCAGATTCCTGTCGCGGCAAATGGGGCACCTCGGGGCCCTCAACGCTCACAAGCGACACCCACAAGCGGAAATGGCAGAGTTTAGGTTCAAAAATTTCTGGAGCCGGAACGAGGTACTCCCGTGGAAGCGCGACTTAGGCCACGGGGCGGAGGGGAGGCCTAATCGCCTTAACCCACAGCCGGGAACGAGATGTGAGCCTTGTTTGGGAGTTATTATTCCGGGGCCTTTACTGCGCTGAGCCACGCCGAGGGAGAAGCGTGGCGGCGGACAGGATAGCAGCGCTGCCTGACATAGCTTAGAAAGTGGTTGGGTTAATATTAAAAAAAAGGAAAAGATAAGGAATACAAGGAAGAAGTAACGACAATAAAAAGGAGGATATTATAGAAATTCAGAGAGGCATGAAAAGATAAAGGTAAATAGGAATACAATCGAAAAATAGAGAAAGTTTAGAAGAAAAGGAAGCGGCAGTGAGATAACAGACCTTAAGGAAAGATATCAACATTAAAAATATAATTATCAAAGGAGTAAGAGAGTTTGAAATAGAAAACTCTGGGAGGATGAATGAAAAAAAAACAGAATTGAAATAGAAAAACAGAATCACACAGAAGAAAAAGGAAAATTCGTAAAAGAAAATATGATAAAGCTGTAAGAAATGAAACTGGAAATAAAAAAGTAAAAGAGAATACGTGGAAAAAGAGAATACACGACATTAAGAATACGAAAATAGCGCACTCGGGGATGGGAAGTGAATGGAATAGCATAATGGACTGACAGAAAAAAAATAAGAGTGTGGTACGTAAACAAAGAGTGACGGTGGTGTAGGGGGAAAACAGGGACTAATTCGGAAAAAAAATGGGGAAAGAATCAGGTTACTCGTGAAATGTGATTGTGTGAAAGCGTATGTGTTTGGCTTGTTGTTCCCAGCTCAGAGCCACGTACTCGTTTGTTTACAGAAAATTATGTTATGTTGAGAGTGTGTCGCTAATAATCATGTTGACTTAGGCAGGCAGGTAAGTAAATAGAAAAAGAGATAGGTAGTGATAAAGATAAATAGATAAGATAAGATAGATAGTTAGATAGATAGACTAACAGAAAGAGATAGATAATTAGATAGATGGCTAGATAAATAGATAGATAGATAGATATAGAAAAATAGAAAGAGAGAGAGAGAGAGAGAGAGAGAGAGAGAGAGAGAGATGTGCCTGTGTACGTATGTGTGTATGTGCGTGCAATCAACACTCAATAATCAAGCTGTTAATGCCAAGCCAACAAGTCAACAAGTCAACATGAAGCTTTAAAGAATTATTAGGCAAGATCACATCAACATAATGAAATTGATAAACGTTGGTACGAATTACACGGGAACTGCCTATAAACTCTCATTCTTTCACTGACAAACTGTAAAAGTCTTTCACGACATGTTTACTTATCTATATATAATCATTTTTACTAGGACTTGAACTGCTTAGACTCGAGAGAGAGGAGCATCAGGACACCAAAAGGATATCGATCGACCTCTTCTTTATGTATTTCTTTTTCAGTTACAATTCTCTTCTAATCATTTACAGTCTTTAGTGGTGTGTGTTCTGTTATCGTAGATGAATCCTGTACACCTCAAAGACACCTCTTCTTTTTTTTATGTAACCTTTTCACCGTTCCAATTCTCTTCTAATCATTTACAACCTCTAGTGGTGTGTGTGTGTGTGTGTGTGTGTGTGTGTGTGTGTGTGTGTGTGTGTGTGTGTGTGTGTGTGTGTGTCTATGTTATTGTAGATTAATCCTGTGCACCACAATGACACCTTTTCTTAATGTAACCTTTTCATCGTTCTAGTCTTCTTCTAACCATTTACAACCTTAAGTGGTGTGTGTGTCCTTATGTTACTGTAGATGAGTCCTATGTACCTCAATAACAACGGACCACTACTGAAACCCAATAGAAAAAGAAGAAAAATCAACGCTATACAGTGCTAAACAAACCTTCACCGTCGTTGTCTCTGTGCTGGTAACATTATATTCCTCTATGGTATTTATCAGAACTGAATAATTTAACAGCTCGCCTATGAATTACATTGGCATTCGTAAATAATTATCGATATAGAGTCTGGTTCCGAGGTAATTAAATACATTTCTCAAACTATTAATCCCGCATCAAGCATTGGAAAAGTTTTGTTTTTCCGTTAATAGCCAAATGATAACCAGGCTTTTTATATTCCCCCGCCATGAACACAATTGATTTGAAATGCCAAGGATAATAATCGTTTCACAAGGACGGAACTTTGGCTTAAATTATGCAGCGTCATTTAAGTGTCTATGTTTTTAAGATGAATCTATCCTTTATATCTATTTTTATTCCCTCTGTCTCTGTGTCTGTTTCTGTTTCTGTTTCTCTCTCTCTCTCTCTCTCTCTCTCTCTCTCTCTCTCTCTCTCTCTCTCTCTCTCTCTCTCTCTCTCTCATTTCAAGGGTAATTCCATGTTTTCTCGTCACACACCACTTAGTAAAGAGTCGAGTAGGAAGCGAATAAACACATTTTCACATTTTCTCGTTTCCCTCTGGCATGTTTTCACTGTTATGCCGCAATGATACCTGCGAGTGGAGCGAAATGAATTTGTAACAGATAAGACTTTACATTTAAGCAAGGCAAAGCATGGGATAATCAATGTAAGGCATGGCACGCAGGACTCATTCATGCCTCCTGCCGCTCAGAAGGCGATGCCGTGATGTTCTAGACGTGCGGTATGCCAGGATGCTGTCGAAAAACTCACTTATATATTTATCTTTTTTTTTTTTTCATTTTGGCTGGAGTGAGGCGTGGAGGCAGCATTGTGCGAGTGTCAGGTGGGCTGCGGTAAATGCTGGGTGTAGAGTTGAAGAGGCCATTGCGGGTAGATTATTAGCTCTTGTGAAGCTTCAGCTGTGCGAGGATGAGGCGGCGCTGGGGGACTGAGCGTCCAGGCGGTGCTGGGAGACGCTAGAGGGGAGACCAGCATCCTTCCGCACACCTCTTGTTGTGTTGAGGGCACGGACAGTGATGGACTTAACTTCATGTTTTATACAGTGGTATTTTAGATTTCCCTCATAGATCACATAGAAATTGGTACACTCTGGATGCAATACACATTTCATATTTGAGATCTTTATATTACAGGAAGTTTATTGTGACTCATTTTCAAATTATATATATATATATATATATATATATATATATATATATATATATATATATATATATATATATATATATATATATATATATACATACATACATACAGAGATAAATAAGCAGAGAGATACATGGATAGATGGATGGACAGATGAAGGTCAGAGCTGCTGCACAAAGTTGGCTTGCTATGTTGTCATGTCAAATATCTTTTTTTATTTCTTCTTTCGTTTGTTTATTTTTAGGAGAGAAAAATACGTTGAAAAGATACAACACGGCCAGTGAAATAAAGATGAATACAAAAAGTTTTGTTATTACACAGTGGAAATAAAAAAGAATTTGACAACATTTTACGGCGGGAGGAGCTGAGGGAGGAGGCTGAGCCGGTGGGGGTGGAAGTAAGCTGTATGGGAAGTTGAGAATTTGTGTTGTGTGTTATATTTATGTATATCGCAGGTCAAGACGTGGCGAGGCGAGGCGAGGCGAGGGAGTGTAGGCAGTGAGTGTACGTGGTACTGTGAGAGAAAGGGTGAGGGTCGAGTGAGGGGATGTCAGACTCCCTTTGTTATTAAATGTATAAATTGATTGCACAGGCGAGTTTTGGAGACTGAATTAAGAGTCAGGAGTTATATGAACACAATTGAAAATGTTCTAGTTACATTGTTAGTTGTATGACTCTGTTATTCACTGGTTGTGCTTTTGATGGTCCGTGAGCATTAAGGGCATTCACCGACACAGGATATCTTACAGACTGCTTAAACACATCACCAAACGCAAACCAAACACCAGTACCTACTTATCATCTTGTATTCTGTGAACATACAACGAGTAACACATTACGTCTTATATTTAAGGAGATGCAGTCTTTTATTTCCCTCTTCTTTTCACCTGAAGTACTGGCATTTATCACATGCATTGCGTTTCGATGATGTCATTCGTTGTTTCGTTAATTTTCTTAGCATTTAGTCCGCGTGGTTATGGTTGCATCCAATTAGAAGAGAACATCGTTGTCATTTCCACCCAAATGAACAAGTAACATTTATGTGTATCGGCTTGACTGCCAATGATTGCTGAAAAAAACGAAACATTACAATCATCATTGCTGCACTATTTACTGAACATTGCTTTTTTAGGTATAGACGAGAACGTGTTGTCTGAATACGTATACAGATGTAAAGGTAACAAAGCTTTCCTTCAGTGGCAATTAGAAGCTGCAATACTGTATACACGGAATATTTCGGATTCAGAGGCAGAGTTAATATGAACACTCTCTATGCTCCTCCCTTCCCAAGAGAAAAGTTGAAATTGGTTCTTACATAAACATGAGTTTTCCCTCAACGTGCATGTGCAAGGAAGCTTCTGATATTCATTCGACGCTCACACGAAGTGAGTCTCCCTGCAACCACTGACAGAATACTGCAAACGAAACATCCTGATAATAATAGTTGTGCTTTAGAATGAAAAACCAAACACAAACACACACACACACACACACACACACACACACACACACACACACACACACACACACACACACACACACACACACACACACACACACACACACACACACACACACACAAACACACACACACACACACAGACGGCCCTCCCTGCTGACACTAAATAGTATTCACTCTTTTTATTTTCAGAACAAGATGGCGCCACAAAGAAAATGAATAACAGGTGGGATATTCTGACCCTCCGGATTAAGTGATATTCATAGGTGAACTCCAAATGCACAATGCTTCATGTAAGTTCCTGACCACTGACAACATTTACCAATTAGTGAAAAAGTGTATTCAGTACCAAAATTGTAGATATGAACTTGTTAGCTACGTGTCTACTGAACCAGACTCAACTTTTGTACCCAAATGTTCACAAACCAAATGATCTGACTGTTGCAGAAGTCGATTTTTTTTAGTCCATCTTTAAAAATACTATAGTCTGTCTCCTCTAAAGTGGTTCCTGGGTTCAAAACAAGTGTAGGTTATTGGCGATATAATTGATTTGAATAATGCTTGTTTTCTGTTCATCAGCACACTAATCACAAGGACAGACTATGGTTTTCCTCAAGATCTAGCAACCACGCATTCTCCGGGACACCATTCAAACGGAGACCCAGGACACACTTTAGAGTTGATAGACTATAGATAAATTTGTGTGAGGCTTCAACATTTATATTGATGTCGTTGGAGTGATCAGTTTCGGAAGCATACAATCTAATCAGGCGAGACGTGATAAAAATGAAAATACAAAACAATTAGTGGAGATGGAAACTTAAAGAACATATGAACAGTATTCCACTCGTTATTACGATTCAAGTTACTGAAAATAACACCAAAAACAGAGCAAAGTGGTGTATTTTATGGGTCATTGAAAAGAATCAAAGGGAGTTTTTTTTTTCTTTCTGTACAAATCAAGTTTATTTACAACACTATTTTCGTGTGTGTGTGTGTGTGTGTGTGTGTGTGTGTGTGTGTGTGTGTGTGTGTGTGTGTGTGTGATGCCGCATGTACGTATTGTTATTCGGATTCACACGTGTTGCAGGTAAGGAAATCTTTCTTCTGGAATCGATACACAGTTTGGAAGAGAACCTGAAGACATTAATATTGAGTGAAATGGACCGAAGCGAACAGTGTCTAGCAAATGGAGTCTGGAGCGTCATCCGTTCACCTGCACTATATTCTTGTTAAGACTAATCTATATTAATATACTGTAGCCTAGCGGACTCGTCTAGGGAAGGACAGTGACCAGAACCACAAGGGTCAATGTGCTTCTGGGTATAAGAGGATAGACTTGCGCGTTATTTCCTCCTGCCCGCTTTCATCTTTCCCCACTTGACAACTTCCTCATATATTGGTAAATGAGAGTGTCTCTATGATCTGGTAAGAGCATTCTGGTGCATCAGAATGCCTCCACTCAGAGGTTCACGCAAAGGCTCTCTAATGGCTGTGTGTGTGTGTGTGTGTGTGTTTCACTGTTTAATCTGCTGCAGTCTCTGACGAGACAGCCAGACGTTACCCTACGGAACGAGCTCAGAGCTCATTATTTCCGATCTTCGGATAGGCCTGAGACCAGGCACACACCACACACCGGGGCAACAAAGTCACAACTCGATTTACATCCCGTACCTACTCACTGCTAGGTGAACAGGGGCTACACGTGAAAGGAGACACAGCCAAATATCTCCACCCGGCCGGGGAATCGAACCCCGGTCCTCTGGCTTGTGAAGCCAGCGCTCTAACCACTGAGCTACCGGGCGTGTGTGTGTGTGTGTGTGTGTGTAAGTAAGTAAGTAAACATTTATTGCTATTAAACATTATATACAATATATACAGGCATTAGAAAAATGTTGATACAGCAACGGTCTGTCGAGCGTAAGCTCCATGACAGACATCATTAAGTACTAAAGGTTAAGTGGATGGATAGATAAATAAATGTTAACATAAGGTTACATATGTGCTATGTACAATTATAAATAAGAAAACGAAAAACACGATTATGATTGTAGTTATAAAGCAATACAAAAGAAATATTATACTTAAATAGTGAAACAATTATATTACGAAATTTCTTAGATAGTTCTTAATTTTTCTTTTAAATGTTGAAATATTAGTTGATCTAAGGAGTAACTTTTGTTCTAGTGGTAGACTATTATATAATTGAGGATCAAAGCTTAATACACTATTTTTAAAGAGAGTTCTTCTGAAATGGGGACAGTACAAGTCGACATTATTGCTCCTAGTGCTTCTCGGGTTGTCAACAATTCTAAAGAAATTATTTCCACTATAATATTGCACAGTTTTAAATATAAGTGATAAAGTGAAATACTTATGAATAAAATCAAATTTCTTAAGTTTAGTAGTAGAAAATATAGTGGATGGAGAGTCAAATTTATGAAGAAAAATATACATCTAAATACTTTATTTTGGGAAATAACTAGTTTGTCGAGGAACGAGGGCCAAGTACATGCCCATATTGGTACACAGTAAATAAGGTAAGGATAACATAATGTGTAATATATACTAATCATAGCCTCTGTTGTAAGATTAAGTCGCACTTTATAGAGTAAGCCACAAATATTGGATAGTTTTACTCAAATTTCATCAATGTGATATTTCCAGTTAAGAATAGAGTCAATAATTATACCAAGGAATTTCATCAATGTTAACCTGTTGTATTACATCGCCCTCAATTTGTAATGGTGGCATTTGATTTCTTACTGACCTGTTCTGAAAGAATATATATTTGGTTTTTGAGACATTTAGCTTTAATTTATTATATTGTATCCATTTATTTATAGAATTTAATTCCAGGTTAAGCACTTCGTGCAGCTGATGTATATTACTGTTGGCCAACAAGAGGTTTATGTCATCAGCATACATAACAAATTTTAGCTCTGCGCTAACGTTTACAATATCATTAATATATATTAAAAATAACAATGGGCCTAAAACAGATCCTTGCGGAACACCCTTAGACAAGGCTATAAATGGTGAAAAATTCATGTTACAAAAAACAGATTGACTTCTATTAGTAAGATAACTCCTAAACAGGTTTAAGGGAATGCCTCTTACGCCTAAGTGTTTCAGTTTATCAAGAAGAATTTTGTGATCGAGTGTGTCGAATGCTTTTGAGAGATCAATAAATACTCCAACAACATTTGAGCTTTTCTTCCAAAACGATATTAACATTGCTCACAAACTGTAATATTGCTAATTCGGTGGACCTGTTAGCTCGAAACCTGTTGGTATTCAGACAGTAAGTTATGATTTTGTAGGTAGCTAGTTAAACGAACGGAAATTACCTTTTCAAATATCTTATTGACAGCTGGCAGGATTGAAATAGGACGATAATTGTTTATATAATTTCTGTTCCCAGATTTATACGATGGTATTACTTTGGCTTTTTAATTGCATCTGGAAAAACGCCTGATCTCAAGGAGAGGTTGATTATGTGGGTAAGTGGAGCAGATATTTCTGACGATACATGTTTTAGTACTAGTGGTGATACTTCGTCGTATCCCGATGCAGCGGATTGTAAATCATTAAGATAAGTTTCCACTTCTTTTTCATAAGTTGTTGTGAAGTAAAGTGAAAATATGGGAGGGTCATTTAGATATCTCTTATATTCATATCCCGTTCCACTTATCTGGTTGATACCTATATTCAAGAAGTGTTCATTAAATGCTTTAAGGTGTGTGTGTGTCTGTGTGTCTGTGTGTCTGTGTGTGTGTGTGTGTGTGTGTGTGTGTGTGTGTGTGTGTGTGTGTGTGTGTGTGTGTGTATTGCTCCACTCGATGAATACTCTTATACATACAGCATCAGTTTTCCTATTGAATTAATTGCCTCTCATCTGTCGTCTTCCTAATACGATAAAGAAAGAAATATTATCTTGCTAATCAGGACAAGCAAGTAATGAATTGCAAGGTTGTGCGTGGAAGGTGTTGTGTTAGATAGCACAAACTGACGGTAATGGACACCAACCAGAGGAAACAAAACTTTAGAAATTAATACAACACACACACACACACACACACACACACACACACACACACACACACACACACACACACACACACACACACACACACACACACACACAAAAAAAAAAAAAAAAAATAAATAAAAAATAATAATAATAATAATAATCCAACGAAAATGAAGGCTGTAAGGAAAACTGGAAAAGAGAAAACGCGCATGTTGCAATATCTCAAGAGGAAAGGTACACGTCGGGGAAAAAATACTAAGGCAAGCAAAGGAGAGCGTAATGTCTCACGAGAAAGAAAAAAAAATGCCCCAGAAATGAATGGTAGGAGAGGATGTAACGTTAATAAAAAGAAAAGAACCTTGAAAATTAATAAAGGAAAGATAGAATGGGATACAGTAACATATGAAGAGGAGATATGAAAACAAATATCATGCGAAAAGAATGGGATTTTAATTTGACCTAAAGAGGAAAGGTGGTCACGAAACAAATGTGACAACGTTGAAGGAGAGACAGTGGAAAGCAAGACCAGTGTTTGAAGTGGCGTGTTGAGAGACAAAGTTTGAGGTGAGGGTTGGGTTGCATCAAAGGTCGGCGAGCAGGCAGTTCCTCTTCGTTACTGTGTGATGGATGTTCTGAGTTCTGAAATCAGAGCTGTAGAATGGGTGGAAATGCTTTTTGCACATGATTGTAGTTGACACACAGAAAGAGGTAGAGGCGGGAGCAGAGCAGTGGCAGGAGAGCCTAGAGAGGGTAGCTCTGTAAACAAACGCCCTCAGGAAATGGTGAACAGTAACATGAGGGCGGGAACATGTAGGGCACAGATGGAAGAGTAGATGGGTAATACAGAACAGCAATAATTCAAGTACCTGGACTGAATGTTGAATTGAGGACGACGTGTAGTGGGGGACTGAGATAGACGAAAGTAGTCGGAGTAAAGTCAGAATGGAATATGAGGAATGAATGAAAAGCAGTTATGATTTCTTGCCTTTAACCTCTTCATTACTAGGACTCATTTCACCATGAATTTTGTGTACGATTAGACGATTTTTTTACGTTAGGAAGGTTTGTCCTTGTCAGAAGATTAATGGCAAGAGTCTTTACTATTCTAATACCATTATAAGTTTCTGAAGCTGTATAAAATCAACAAATACAAAGTAAAATCAGTATAGAAATGTGTCATGATACTTAAGGGGTTAACATTTGGACTGCGTCTTTAGAAGGGGAGATTCACACATCTGTCACCCCACTGCCACCACCTGACTCTGGGAAAGGCTGCACATTGGCTAATTAGATTCTTTTCCATTAATACCACCTGACCTTCAAAAGAATACCCAGACACTGAGAAGCTAAGAAATAAAGAGCTTCATTTTTATCTCGAACGTCGCCTGTCTTGAGCTTCTTAGAGAACAACAATTAAGAGAACTTTGTTGCTGTTTGTAGTTCTTATGAATGAACTTTTTCAACGTAGAAAATAAAGATGATAATGAAGAAAAGTAAAAGAGAAAAGAGAACTCTAAGACGTGGAAGACTAAGGAAGCAACGGAGAGCGAAAAATGTCTACGAAATAATGTACGGCCAGTCTCTACAGAAGGTGCCCTGTACATTGCGTGTGGAATGTTAATGAGTGGAATTTAAATGTCCCTTTGTATGGCCAGGTGCTGGTGTGCTGCGCGCTATTCACTCAAGGTGTCACGCTCGTAGAAAATGCTTCCTGAAAAAATATCTTAATATAATTTCAAGGGCCCAAAGAACAGCGTGATAAGAAGCTGAAAACAAAGAGGACAAAGGCTCCATGAATGACAATGACAGTAAGTTAGTTATGAATGTATGAAGTTGAGTATGAATGAATAAAAATGCCACTCTGAGAAGTCTGGTATTCCTTGTGGGGGTCAAAGGAGACACTAGGATAAGATTCCGTCGACGTAGTAATTCACCTCATTAACTTGGTGGGAAGTTCGGCATTAAAAACAAAATGAATAGACAAAACTAACAAATTAAGAAGTTTCGCTCATGTCGCAACATTCCACTAATTGCAAATTGTTATAAGTTTCTGAGCATCTCAACCTATCTTTTTGTTCTTTCCTTCTTTCCACGCTGATCTTTGCCTCTCCTCCAGGTCTTTGTCTTCCTCTACCACTCCACTCTCGTGCTGGCCAATTTTTTCCTCCCTCACTCCCTAATCTCTTTCCTCCATGCTATATTTCGTCATCTCAAGCTTTTCTTTTACGGATTAATTTTCTCTTACAAAGATGAGACTTGAATCCTGTAAGCAAACACTAAGGAGGATTTTGCCTGAAGCCATTACAGTAAGAATGTTGTGTATTCTTTTCATAGTTATTATATTATCAAGGTTGGTATTCACGTGGGTTGTTTTGTTCTTGAAGTTATTTTTCATCTTTCTGTTTCCTTCGTGTGTACTGTAATCATGGTCAGTAAATATCGAGAATCTTGCAACTATGTGTGTATAGGGAGAGCTGACACACACAATGCATCAGTGAATTGTTTTGTTTTCTAATTGTAAACACCGCCAGCACTACCATTATTAGTAGTATCATTATTATTTTTTTTACCAATGCCACTAGTACTATTACTGCAACAATTATGCCTAATGTTGCTGCTGTTGTTGCAAATACTAATTGCTATTACAGCATTAACAAAAACAACAACAACAACAACAACAACAACAACTTGAGGACCATTGCACCACGGCGGGGACAACAGGGACGGCTGCTGCTGTTGCTGCTGCTGCTGCTGCTACTACTGATATTCTTATTGTTACTGCTGCGTAATATTTCACACCGATATTATCTACTTCTGTATTTGTCGAGGCTGGAGCACGCTTTTCCCTTGGCGCCCTGATGTTGCACTTCCAAAAAGACCAAAAGGCAGGAAAAGGCAGCGAAAATTATGTCAGTATGCAGCAGAATCCGGTGCAGGTGCTTTCTCTAACTGATAAAAGCATACCTGTCTCCTTCCCTTAGCTCCAGCACAGCACCCTCAGCCTGACGCGTGCTTTGTTAGCCGGGAGGAAGAGGAGGTTGGGAAGTAAGGTGAAGGTGGCAATGGGCGACGCTTGAAATAATAGGATGATAAGATGATGCGGAGGAGTTAAAAGAGCAGCTGAGGAAAATTTCAGAGTGGATGTGCGAAGAAGATACGAGGAAATTAATAGATAAGGGATGGAAATGAACGGCATTGAAAAAAGAAGATGAAGGAAACAGGACAGCCCGGAGTAACGGGAAGATAAGATTGCGGGGAAGAGTCGAGGGACAACAGGAGTGGTGACGGGAAGTGCAGAGTTTTGAACGAATTAATGCAGTAGATAAAGAATATGTATGAAAAGAATTGACAAAAAAAAATACATATAGGAAATACCAAATGCTATAGTAATAAAGTGAGATACTTGGTAATGATTTTAGACTTAATCCTTTACAAAATTCCAAAACCACATGAATAAAAATACGGATATGAGGAAATGAATAGCTAAAGAATGGAGATACATAAGAGGTGGCGAGGTCAAGAAAGTGAGAAGCCAGATGCAATAGTAACAAGCTGAATGGGCAACTGATGAAAATGACATAGCGGTGGATGGAGATTGGTAAGCGGGAATGAATTGATGGCGCCTGAATAGAAGAGTAGCAACACAGAGAAGTTAATGAAAGCCGCTCTCAAAAACTACTCAGATCAAAAATTTCCATAACTATCCTCTGATCTTTTTGATATTTTGCTTTTTAATGCATTGAATATTATAAATCTATATATTCACTTGTTATGTATATTTATTTATTTTATTTTTCATTTGCTTATCTAACCTAAGCCTATAACTTGAGTGGGTAATACTGCTGCAGGTCTTCTATCAGAGGCGTAGGTGACTGTCCTCTTTTACTTATTTGCCCAGCCTTTAGACAAACAGGCAGATTGTTAACGTCTTTCCTTTCCCGAGGCTCACGACGATCCATAAAGCTCCCCAAAGTAATAGCTGTCTGAAACACGCTTACTAGGAATCATAAGGATATTCTTAGATCCCTCCCCAGCCTCCTCCAGTACTGAAGCTCAGGTTGTCGAGGTCACACAACGCTGACCTTAATAAAAAAGTTGAAGACCACTTTTGTTATGAACACCGCTGTCACACAAATGAAGAATTACTGTCATCATCTTCAAGTGCCGCGAGAATTGTTTTAAAAGAGATTGCCGAGATAACGTATTTTGTCCTTTGTCCTTTGTCAACAAGATGATGAGCAAAGTCAGTAATGTCTACAAAAGGATGAGCAAAGTCAATGAGCAGAATCAATAATATCAGAGAACCCGATAATATTTTTGGTAAGCCAAGAAGCATAACCGTTACTGAGATGCCTTCGCGACAGCAGAGTGGGACACCAAGACGCCAGACAAGGTGAGAACGACCTCAACAGAACCCATGACCACACCATTTATAGAGAAAGGTGAGTGTTATTAATGTGTCATCCATCACATGATACACGAGGTTTCCGCAGCGGCTTGTATGGGTCAGGTTGTGTGGAGAAGGTATCTGCCCCAAGCAAAAGTCTGAAAACTCAAGCACCCGGAGAGAAACTTCCTAAGATTCTTGCAGACGAGAAGAATTTTAACCAAGGCCAGACACTTGATAGGAGGGGCGGCAGGTGGTTGTGCGAGAACCCTAACGGCGTGGCCAGGCTCAGCGACACATTCCAGCGTTCTAGGGGTCAACTTCACCTTCAGACAGAAAAACTTCATGCCCCGATTTTTATTTATTCATCTTTTTTTTGTATGAACTTTTTTTAAGGTCTTTAGTAGACGCAGATGTACGCGTTAAGGCGTCTTATGATCACTTGCTATTAGGGTCAAGTACTACTGGCATCTCTCTCTCTCTCTCTCTCTCTCTCTCTCTCTCTCTCTCATCCAGTAATCAGTACAGACTTCTTGAATTCAAAGTTTAGTGTCCCTTTACTTCATAAGCGACCGTTCGACCATGAGAGAGAGAGAGAGAGAGAGAGAGAGAGAGAGAGAGAGAGAGAGAGAGAGAGAGAGAGAGAGAGAGAGAGAGAGAGCTCACAATATGAATGGCAGGCAAGCTTACACGGAGATTACAGGTTTCAGCACCAATACTCACTTGTGTGCCTCGATCGTAACAGTTGGCAATATTACACTAATTTATTTCAAATCACCGCTTGGCGTAAACCTGCAGTTGGATTTAGTTCTTATCTTAATACAGCAACGAGAGAGAGAGAGAGAGAGAGAGAGAGACACACACACACACACACACACACACACACACACACACACACACACACACACACACACACACACACACACACACACACACACACACACACACACACACACACACACACACACACACACACACACACACACACACACACACACACACACACACACACCGCGTAGTGTAGTGGTTAGCACGCTCGACTCACACTGAGAGGGTCCGGGTTCGAGTCCCGGAGGCGGCGAGGCAAATGGGCAAGCATCTTAATGTGTGGCCCCTGTTCACCTAGCAGTAAATAGGTAGGGGATGTAACTCGAGGGGTTGTGGCCTCGCTTTCCCGGTGTGTGGAGTGTGTTGTGGTCTCAGTCCAACCCGAAGATCGGTCTATGAGCTCTGAGCTCGCTCCGTAATGGGGAAGACTGGCTGGGTGACCAGCAGACGACCGAGGTGAATTACACACACACACACACACACACACACACACACACACACACACACACACACACACACACACACACACGGCAATGTTTCTGCTCTGTTCAGTAACTCTTCCCTGAGTCCTCCTCTGGAACATGACTCTCCACACACTTCCCTTGCACTCCACCAGCTCCTTCAACGCATTCTGACGTTTCTTTCTCGCATTTTCACTCGTTTGGCTCCCGTGCGGAATGTTTTCATGGATTTCAGTCTTGTGCGTATTTTTCTCTTCTCTTTTTTTTCTGATTGTTACTCTAAGCTGTCTTAGTTTAGACATAAAGCCAAAAATGCGAATAAGCAGAGAGAGAGAGAGAGAGAGAGACGTAACAAGCAAAACTAAGGGGTGATTATAGCTAGTGGTTATTGGTCATTATCATGTGATAGTAGCGAAAAGTAAAGACTATGGATGCATTAACCGTTCTAACGAGAGTGACTGTAACATACACACACAGTGGAGAGTGAGACGCTAGACCATCCACGTAACAAACACTGGCCCAACGATCCACAAGTATTTTTTTTTATTATTTCTCGCTATTAAACAGTCTGGAATCTTAACTCTAACTGATGCAATCTTCATTTCTTAACATTTGTGAGCATTGTGCAAGTAAAAAATGAATCTGTTCGTTTGGATGCACAAGGGAAAAGTTAGACATAAATGTTCTGTTTCTTCTCCTCCTCCTCGTTCTACTTCTCCTCCTTCTCTTCTTCCTCCTCCTCCTCCTCCTCCTCCTCCTTCTCCTTCTTATTATATTCTAGGAGTCACTGCATCACTATTTCACATTTCCTTAGTGTTTATTTCCCCTCTTTTGCTGCTGCTTTTGATTGTTGTTT
>NC_059278.1:3967143-3969643 GCF_017591435.1 Portunus trituberculatus | reverse complement strand
TGCGTGAAGGGAGAAGAAGGAAAGAAAGACGCAGAAGACCAGATGGAAAAGAGAGGTGAGGGTTGAAAGGAGGACGAGAATAAGCCACCTGAAAAGAAGGCAAGGAGGGAGAGCGAGAGCACCGGAAGATGAGATGGAGGAAGGAAACGAAGAACACGAGAGTAAGGAAAGAAAGGTGGTGGAGGAGAGAGAGAGAGAGAGAGAGAAACAGAGAGAGAGAGAGAGAGAGAGAGAGAGAGAGAGAGAGAGAGAGAGAAGGTGAATTCTGAATCAGTCTTTTCTTAATTAAACTTAATTTTATTGCCAAAAACTCCATCTGTCCCCGCCTTTACTTCCTCAATAAAAAACAGTGGAACACAAAAGACAAAGATTAAACCGTCCAAAACATGGACTAAAAATCCTAATTAGTGTTTTTGTTTGAATTATCTGCCTTCCATAAAGCTAAATTAATATATGTTTTCATTCATTTTTCCCTCTTTTGTCTCATTCTATTTTCTGTTTGTTTTCTAGCCATACAATTTTTTTTTCTCTCTGTCTTTCTCTGTCTTTGTCTGTCTGTCTGTTTGTTTGCCTCTCTCTCTCTCTCTCTCTCTCTCTCTCTCTCTCTCTCTCTCTCTCTCTCTCTCTCTCTCTCTCTCTGTTTGCACATTTTCTCCCCATTATTCCTTCCTGTACCATCAAGAAAAGAGGGAGATTAGGAGAGATGACGGGCGCTGCGTCTCATCTCCCTCGCTCCTTGAACGTCATTGGATTACAGATGGAAATGTGGAATAATTGGTACTATTAGAACAAAATCCTTGAAGGCAGCGTTTTTATAATACAAAATAGCTTGGTTTTTAACCCAGAATTTTGAAATACGGAGATTATTAAGCCACGCAATGTTTCAGGAAGGTAATGGTGATGCGAAAACAGCTTTATTGCTCGCCATTTCGCCAGCTTATTCTTCGCTTATAATATTTATGAGCAGCGAGGATAAATGGATTCTTCGCATCATTTACCCTGTTGATATTTTTGTCTCCTGAGGGACTCCTGTAAACTTTGCTGTATAACGGATAAGAAATGAGAATAGCATCTGAATTCTTCTCTTTCCTTTTTTATACAAAAGGAAAACGAGAAATAAAAAATAATAAAGAAAAAATCAGCTTGTTAATTGTTTCTTCCATAAAATTAATGAAAAGGAAACCTTAAATAAGTCACGAGCGCAAAAGGCCTCGCGTTGCCACTCACCACCGCAAGGCTGACATGCTGCCGTAGTCAGACAGGCAGTCAGGGAGGGAGGGTGTGTTGCGAGACTCTCCGCTTTGGTGGCTGATGGGTCTGCCAATGTCTTTAAATTGGTCGGCAAAGGCTGGACCCCTCGTCCCCACGGTGGGAAGTGTGACATCATAGCAGAGGACAAGCCCAAGGAACAGTATTACAACCTCCCTGCCTGTTCTGCAACTACCGTAAGTGGTGTGGTGGCACCACAAGGGCAAAAGAGGGGGGATGAGGTACGTAATGCGCACGCACACACACACACACACACACACACACACACACACACACACACACACACACACACACACACACAGATAGACAGTCAGATAGATAAGAGAAAGAGAGAGAGAGAGAGAGAGAGAGTGTGTGTGTGTGTGTGTCATCATCGCAATACATGTAAAGAAAGAAGAGCGTGTGCGAACCTCTGGGCGATGCTCCTGGTGTCGTCGTGCTGTCTCCCTGAGAAGACGGAGGCAAATGCAGTGACGAGAATATAACAGGTGAACAAAATACAACAAAACTAAGACCAACAAGCAAACAAAATTCTTCCTCACAGGCACACAAAAATTGAAAACACTGGGAAACAAAGCTAGGGAAAGTTAAGATACAAAAATATATACACAACGGATTTAAATGGAAACAAAGAGGAGAGAGGATTACGTTAGATCGAGACGGAGAGAGAATAGCTAAAACTGACACAAAGAAACATTACGAAACACATGTACACATCCGGAAGAGAAAAAGAAAAAACAGTATTTGATGGAAAATATACCAAACTAACGCAAGTATTTCAACATACAAACTTTCTTCATCGTTTTTTTCTATCCATCAAGCAAAATAAAAAGATAAAACACCTTAGATAATGAATGAAAACGGGAAAAACACTCCATATATTAGCATACCAATTCTATCATAGCCGAATGAGCCCCTACAATACTGGGACACATTTTCTACCCCGAGTTTTGGGTGTGATTAGACGATCTTATTGACATTAGGAAGGGTCAATGGATGTAAGAAGATTAATGGCCACAGTCGCCACTATTCTAATCCTCACATGAGTTACTGAGGCTGTATAAAATCACCAAATAGTAACCAAAAGGAATATGAAAGCGTGTCATGGTACTTAAGGGATTAATTTAGAGATGAGCAGGATATGAACACCGGGTCATTGCTGTGAGGTAGTCTAGAATATTAGAGAGCAAAGTGATAGAGTCTTTCGGCAAAAAGTCAAAGATTTAAAATA
>NC_059278.1:3957143-3962143 GCF_017591435.1 Portunus trituberculatus | reverse complement strand
GATTTTATACAGTTTCAGAAACTTATGTTGGGATTAGTGAAGACTCTGGCCATTAACCTTGTGACCTCCGTAGACCTTTCCTAATGTGAATAAAATCGTCTAATCACACCCAAATCTTAAGGTAAAAATGCGTCTCAGTACTGAAGGGATTAAGCATCAAACGAGACGGCACAAATTAAGCGAATCCTGGATGTGAAATGGCTCACTGGAGAGTTACGAAAAGAATACACGAGTCTTATCATAAAAATGACACCAAAATAAGTCACAAATTTCTTTATGTTTTGTGCTATATCGAGCTGCACCATTACACTTCAGCGAGCTAACGAAGGAAGGGAGGGCAAATGATTAGTGTGGAGTTCATCTCACGACCAAAGACATTGACGGACTGGTGCAATTAAGTGTGCTGCGGATAGAAATTGACAGACACATGCTGCTTTGTAAGGTGTAGGCAGATATTGGCACGTGACAGTGGAGGAGAAAGAGTCCGAAACGAGGAGCGAAAGAGGAAGAGAAAGAGAAAAAGAGGAGGAGGAGGAGGAGGAGGAGGAGGAGGAAGAGGAGGAACGTGAACTAAATTTCTTTCCATTCCTCGTTTTCAATTCCTTTTCTTCTCACGCCTTCGCTGATTTTCCCCACTTCACGTTGTCTGTCTGTCTGTCTGTCACTAGCTCTCTCTCTCTCTCTCTCTCTCTCTCTCTCTCTCTCTCTCTCTCTCTCTCTCTGAAACACTTTAAAAAGAAGTCTTAGTTATGTAAATTCTATTCCTCTTGGTATTACGTAAGTGTTGCATAATATGTTTTGATGACACCAGAAATAAGTAGAAACAAATAGAGAACAAGCTTTGAGAATCTGTAAGCGACAAAAGACAGTAACCTGATTTTTTTTTTATGTAAGAGGGGAAAGCTGGCCAAGAGCAACAAAAGATAAAAAAGAAAAGGCCCATTTAGTTACTAGTTCCCTTGCAGATCCGAGAGACTTAGCCAAAAGAAAGGGATAAATGTCTTGAAACCTTCCTCTTGAATAAAGTCAAGTCATAGGAAGTTGGAAATACATAAACAGTCAGAGTTGTTTCCATAGTTTACCAGTGTAGACTAAGCCTTAAAAAAATGTCCTTTGAAGTACAGTACTCAGTTACAGATTATCCATTTTTAATACTATTAGTTTTATTACACCCTAGTTATAAAAAAAATAATAATAAAACTGGATTGTCAATTCAACAACGATATATTCCATAATCAAGGAATTACAAATGGCTTACACTCACTCACATTATCTTTATCTTATTCACTCCATCATCCCTAACAAAAATTATATGTTATCGTTTAGTACTGAATGAGTCAAAGGAAAGTAACAGTAATGCACTTCGGTGGATGGTTAACAAAGGAGACAATGAAGAGGGAGGTTTCAAGACATTTACCTCTTTTAGCTAATTCTTTTGACTTTTTCCGGAAACTGGCATCTCAGTGGGCATTTTTGGTTTACTCGTTTGGTGTCCCTTGACCATTTATTCCTTCTTACGTAAAATGAATGGTAAACAGATAGATAATCAACTATATTATTCCCCTTAAGTACACCAGCACACTCCCGCCGGGCCGTCACGTCAACAGCAAACACATTACACAAGAAAATATCGCGTTAGTCAATGTTTGCGTGCTCCATCATAAAAGAGTGACTCTCGCCCCATAAAACATAACACTGCTCCACACACACAAAAAATGACATCAGACTTTCGCACTCTCATAAAAGAATAAATGATGCTGTAAAATGAGTTAGGTCAGAAAATATACGCTTCCATGATGTCACGCTTCAGGGACAAAAATGTAATCAGCTGACTTCAAAAATGCTCATGAAAAGTTACTCGGAAAAAAAGAGTGGTCTGTGTCTGGTTAGTTTTATTTATTTTTTTTTTTTCTTACATATAAGTACGTTCTCTCTCTCTCTCTCTCTCTCTCTCTCTCTCTCTCTCTCTCTCTCTCTCTCTCTCTCTCTCTCTCTCTCTCTCTCACACACACACACACACACACACACACACACACACACACACACACACACACACACACACGGCCGGTAGCTCAGTGGTTAGAGCACTGGCTTCACAAGCCAGAGGACCGGGGTTCGATTCCCCGGCCGGGTGGAGATATTTGGGTGTGTCTCCTTTCACGTGTAGCCCCTGTTCACCTAGCAGTGAGTAGGTACGGGATGTAAATCGAGGAGTTGTGACCTTGTTGTCCCGGTGTGAGGTGTGTGCCTGGTCTCAGGCCTATCCGAAGATAGGAAATAATGAGCTCTGAGCTCGTTCCGTAGGGTAACGTCTGGCTGTCTCGTCAGAGACTGCAGCAGATCAAACAGTGAATCACACAGAGAGAGAGAGAGAGAGAAGAAATAGATCACGTGCGAAGTAAAAAGATATCTTACTGAATCTTTAATATTACAACATCTAGATTTTCGCTACGTAACTTCAATTCTACAACATTTTTTGTTCTGTTTTCATAATCCATTTACGCATACTCGTATTAAGCAATGGGAACACACTCTCTCTCTCTCTCTCTCTCTCTCTCTCTCTCTCTCTCTCTCTCTCTCTCTCGCTGTAGCAACCATCACTAAACTTGTCATTTATCTATATACCATTATCTATCTCTCATTTTGAACGTTAGGTTTGGATATTGTGACTATTATCGCTATACCATAGAAGTTTTATCTATTTTTTTAATATGATAAAATGCCAAAACCTCAAAAGCTCTGCAAACCAGGGAAACGAAATAGAGTCGTGAAAATAAAACAGGGCTTCACTTATGAAAAATTTTTGAGCTGCTGTATGAAATTTGAGGAGTCTCTTAGTCTTACGAGAAGTCTACAAGTATTCATTTGATACACTTTTACATTATACATCAAAAGCGGATTCAAGAAACCTGTCTGACTGAAATTACTGTTTGCCTTTCCGGTAAAATATGTGACTGCTCCTTTGAAGCTGAGAAAGTGTTCCCTCCTGCCCACACAACTCTCAGTCCAACAGTGTTCCATTTGGCCTCGACAGTAACTCTGCCATCGTAATCTGAATCCTGTGCACTGCTGTCAAGACTCTCACGTTTTAGGTGATGATGTATGCCAAGACTGAATTCATCTCATAACGATGCACAGTTTAACCCCTTCAGTACTGGGACACATTTTTACTTTCAGATTTGTGTACGATTAGACCATTTTGTTAACATTGTAAAGCTCTATAGAGATCGGAAGATTAGTGGCCACAGTCTTCCCTATTGCAATCCCCCACTTGAGTTTCTGAAGCTGTATAAAATCATCAAATAATAAGGAGAATGAATATGGAAATGCGTCATGGTACTGAAGGGGTTAATGGTGTAAATCTCCTTATTTCGAATGTACTCACAATTGAATAAAAGATAATCTAATATTACAGAAGATCCAACATCATACAAGCTGAATGCCTCTCGAGTTACTAATGCAGCATTCTATTTCAAGCAATTCACAAAGAAGAAAAAAGTATTGCTAGATGGTATGTCAAATAACATCTCCAGCTCAGTTTTCCATACACTGAACAACCCTGACTCTATGCTCGTTTATCTTTATCCCATGGGAGTTGTCTAGTATACAGGATATCGCATGAGTTAACCTCTTCAGTACTGGGATGCATTTTTATCTTGATTCTTTTGGTATAGTTAGACGATTTTATTTACATTAGGAAGGGTCATTGGAGGACAGAAGATTAATGGCCACAGTTTTCACTATTTTGATCCCCCACACTAGTTTCTGAAACTGTAAAGAATCTCTAAATAGTAAGCAGAATGAATATGGAAAAGCGTCCTGGTACTGAAGGGGTTAAGGTATGCCACCAGCAGTGGATCACTTGCCATGAAGCGAGAAAGTTGCCAACCACTATATTACTGTGTTGTTTATACATTTTGTTGCCTGACACAAAATAAATCACTTTGTCATACGCTAACTGTTTCCTGTAATGCTTTGGTTGCGTTTATCACACACAATAGTGATTACTTAATGTCGCGTGCCACACCTCGACTACTAAGCGAGGCGGGAAGGAAGGCTGGAGGTGGGAAGTGAGAGGCAGTGTGGCGCAGATCGCACGCCTGTTTCAGCCTGACTCCCACTCGTCCCTCTCGGAATACAAAACAAGCCCGTCACCGCGACCTGCCCGAGCACCTGCAGTCAAAATACTTTCTTCCTTTGCCCTGCTTATACGTGACAGAGAGAGAGAGAGAGAGAGAGAGAGAGAGAGAGAGAGAATGTGCGCCCTTCCATTTTTTTCCTTATCTTTTCATTCCTCTATAATTAGGAAGGCTTCAGGGTACTATTATCTTTGCTCTCAAAAATGTATTAATATATCTGCTGCTGCGTTATTATCTTGCCTGAAAATGAATAAGCGGATGAGGGAAATACTGGTTAATATATGAATGCATCTGAGATCAACTAATGCCATTTCCTGCAAGTTGATATTTTACCTTAGAATTACCACTGCTATTTGCGTGGTGTCGAGTTTTGGGTGGGTTCTCGCTCAGCTGGCTGGTGATGTGTGTATTGGAACCCATCATCTCTTTTCTTACTTAGTTAGAATGAGATGTTATTCTTCCTGGACGTTTTGTGGATATGTAAAACTTAGACGCTAGACTGGGCAGTGATTAATCTCTCAGCTTTGTAGTGTGTGTGTGTGTGTGTGTGTGTGTGTGTGTGTGTGTGTGTGTGTGTGTGTGTGTGTGTGTGTGAGCAAGCATGAAATGATGTGTCAAGTACAACTGTCCATATCATTCATAATACAATAATTTCTTACCTTTCTTGGTAATCACTTTGTCATGAAATTAATGACCATGTCAAGTAATTTAAATATCTTTCGAATCCTGATTGTTTCCCTTCCATTCGCTCTATTTTTCACTCTTTTTATTTGCAGTATCATTTTTATTAGATCATATGTTACCTCGCAAGGGCAGGAGCGTTTTAACTCAATAATGTGTGTGTGTGTGTGTGTGTGTGTG
>NC_059278.1:3947143-3952143 GCF_017591435.1 Portunus trituberculatus | reverse complement strand
CTGCTGCCAGAGTGGAGGAACACTGTCACCTTGTCCACTGAGTGCTCTCGTTAGAGGCGACTGCAAGAGAATTAAGGACTGGAAATGCTCTTGTCTATACTTTTTATTTGAAAAGATTCCTTTTATTTGAGGTGAACCGCTCTTGACGTATAATGATGTGTATCGTTGTAGATAGGCCGTCCACACGATCAAACCGTACCTGGTGACCGTTCAGTCTGTGTCGTGGTACACTTAGGGCGCCATTCCAGTCTCGGTAGCAAACGGTCAAACTACCACACAGTTGGCTGGTGATGCGTGTTTGAATACCTACACGGGCATTGCGTTAGTAACTTTAGTTTGTCCGTCAATTGTGCCGAAGCCTGGGCAAAGAAAAGAAAACCTCACCCTGTATATCACAGCCGCTAAACATCGACATAGCAAGCTGTGTTACCGTAAAATTTTCCTTGTGTTTCAGCTGAATTTTGCATTTGTAATGAATAGAATGGTGTTACTATTTTTGCAAACAGGTTTTGTTAAGCGATGGTTTGTCCCCACAGAGCAAAGAAACACTCGGATGTTTTCTAACATGAGCCACAAAATATATTCACTTTTTCGTAGAGAATTTTAATTAAGTTGTTGACTCATCACCACAAAACGACAGCTTTTATGACGTTGGCGAAAGGACGGCGGGCACCACTGAAGTCACAAACATACGCGATAAAACATCCGAAGTATCAACAATAATTGCATGTGTGTGGTAAATCATCGCGAGTTCAGTGAGATGACTAAAACTTTGAAGTCACTTGAACATGTACTACCGCAACAAACAACACGTGATTCGCCACTTGATGAACGCATCTGCCAGGCTGAGAACTGAGACTTCCGACGTAAACTGAAAACTACCGGAAAGGACAGAAAGAAAAAGAAAATGAAATCTCCTCCTCCTCCTCCTCCTGCAATTGAATTCCCACAGCGAGACAAGACGTGATTTTGTGATTGGAATGGATAAAAAAAAAGACCTATACGAAAATCCAAATTCCAGAAACAAGATGAAAAAATGGAGTCCTCATCTGTACTTAATGTCATACTAAGTTTTCCTGAGGAGGGGAGACGGAAGAGGAGGAGGAGGAGGAGGAGGAGGAGGAGGGGAACAAATACGAGGTGCTGTGTTGAAACAGATGCCAATTTTTTTCAGCCTTCACGGATTTCTCTCTTCCGCAACAAATCATTTTAAAGTTTTGTTTTGTTACAAGAAAGTCTGACCGTGACACTTCACAAAATGTTGAGAGAGAGAGAGAGAGAGAGAGAGAGAGAGAGAGAGAGAGAGAGAGAGAGAGAGAGAGAGAGAGAGAGAGAGAGAGAGAGAGAGAGAGAGAGAGAGAGAGAGAAAAGAATCTTCATATCACATAATAGTCGTCGTAATATAATCCAGTATAAGAAAGACTTAGCATTAACACTCAGGTACGAAGAAAAGACTGAGAAAAATACAATTACTAAAGAAAGACGCCGCTGATACGTAATTGCCACTCTTGTTCTTCCTATTGAATGTCCTGAAAGGCTTGTTCAGTTGAGCTTTGGAGACGTACTGACATTCTCTAAAGTACGCTGAGCCGCCGCAGTAAAAGTGCAGCGAAAAGATAACTGGTGAAACTCTGGAAAAAAGACGAAATAAGGACATTTAACGCAAGTAATAGGACAAGGCGAGCAGGAAAAAACGTGAAGGGGGAAGTCGAAGTGAACTTTGTCATCCGGTAAGTAATATGAGATTGTAAAAAAAATGTGTGTGTGTGTGTGTGTTTCACTGTTTGATCTGCTGCAGTCTCCGACGAGACAGCCAGACGTTACCCTACGGAACGAGCTCAGAGCTCATTATTTTCGATCTTCGGATAGGCCTGAGACCAGGCACACACCACACACCGGGACAACAAGGTCACAACTCCTCGATTTACATCCTGTACCTACTCACTGCTAGGTGAACAAGGGCTACACGTGAAAGGAGACACACCCAAATATCTCCACCCGGCCGGGGAATCGAACCCCGATCCTCTGGCTTGTGAAGCCAGCGCTCTAACCACTGAGCTACCGGGCCGTTGTGTGTGTGTGTGTGTGTGTGTGTGGGTGGGTGTGTGTGTCCTTTCTGTCATCTCCAAATTGGACAGATTGTTTTAATCCTTACAATACATTTCTAGGTAACAGCAAAAGAAAATATATATATGCTGATATTTTTATTAGAGATATATGCAAGTTTATTTACAAAACTGTCCATTTAACATTTCACTACAACACACACACACACACACACACACACACACACACACACACACACACACACACACACACACACACACACACACACACACAAACTACCCAGGCACCTGCTGTTAATATTTTAATATCCTTGCTTCCGCCATCACATTTATCTAATATTTTCTGCGCCACAGCATTTCTTCTACTCATGGCGGTCTCCCTCTGATAGTGTATAACCTCCACTATACTCTACGATTTCGGGTTTTCTTTGACTTGTTACTGTCTCCTTTCCATTGTCCAGCCTTCAGCATTCGCTCCCTCCCTCACTACACAAAGCACTCGGATTCCACACCACTACACCAAACATACGTCACTCCACGAAACGACATATAAAATTCTTCACCTGGAGTATGAAGAGGCACCAAGAGGTTTTATTCTATCATTAACTCGCCTGTAGATTAACACTAGAGAACCACTTACAGTATTTTGTCTTGCTTTTTCTTTGGTTTATTTATTTATTTACTGTGTTTTTTCACTACCGTGGTTGTTTCTCTTTCATTACTCAACGGTTATTTTATCTATCTGTTCGTTTGTTTATTACTGTTTCGTAGCAATTAACGAGGAAACATTTTTCTGCTGCTCATTTTTCTGGTCTGATTTATGAAATGCGTCCATACGATCTTTTTTTTCCCGATATTTGCAACATGACTTTTCCCAGGAAGTTTTTCATCGTAATTGGTTTTCGTTACGTTCGTTACACAAGTATTTCATTGTTAAAAATAAATATTTCTATAATGAATATGTCACCGCACTGGTCCTCGCTTGTAACTCTTACCAATATTTCAACATTTTAACAAGCAACCACTTCACTTCACTGGCGATATTATCTTTTACTACAATGAAGTTACTGAGTCGATTCACTGCTAATTAACGAGAAAAATAGAAGTTTCATTGGCTACATAATGTCAATTTCCCGGACTTCAAAAGCACCTGTTGGTTAATGAAACCTGTAATAATCCTCATATTTACCGACACCTCACTGAAGTCTTGGGGATGCCATTAGTGCAAGTACTGTCTGTCTGTCCAAATGAAGACTAAGATAAGAGAAATGAGATCACAAATTAGACACTCGGTCACAACACTCCTTAGAGACGCCTCGTCCACCAAAGGTTTTCCTCCTCAGCGTCGCCACTGCCTCACCATTCTCGACTTATCCCTAGAGTAAACAAGAATATTTTCCACGACTCATGATTGTGATTCGTAAAAATAATTCTGCCATTGTGTTTGCCCGAGTTTCTGACACACGGATCAGCGTCAGCAGTCCCGCACTCGTAACCTAGTAAGTCTTATTTCTTCCGTCCGATCCTCGCTAATCCCTCCATCAGACCAACGAGCGAAATGATGCCTTTTATTTTCCAGGTTCTTTTTCGGGGAGGGAAGGGAAGGGGAGGAGAGGTAGTATACTTTTTTTCTTTCAATTTTCTCACTTCAACCTGGATCATCGTTTAATGTGAAAAGCGAGACGATGAAACGACTTTCCCTACGACTTCTGGCTAGACATAGATTCAAGGTATACCACCTGTCTAAAGTGCATCCACTCGTTTGAAAGAGAGAGCGAGAGGACAAAAGTTCACGTCCAAGCTATAAAACTTCTACCTCAAGACGATTTGGAGATTGTGACACTGGGATTTCGTCCTCACCACGGAGAGGTCATGGAGGAGTTTTGTTTTTCTTCACCGCCCTGGATGAGGTGTCGGGTGGGAAGCTGGAAATGGATGGGGATGAAGGCAGCAATTCCGGTCGACAGGCCAAGTTACACATTCAATCTTGCTCCAGAAGAGAGAGGAGGAAAAAAGAGGACAAAGGAGAGGTCTCTCGCTCTCTATCTCTGCCTTCATTGCTTCCCTCTTGTCTCATCCTCATATCCTCTCACGGGTCTGGCGGAGGCCTAGCAGTGCCGTTGAGCTGCGGTGGCAATGGCGGCAATGGCTCTCAGCAGTGACATCAAGACCAGGAATCGCGACGGCGCATCTCCAGCAAACATGGCCCTCGGCGTGGAGCAGAGGCGCCACCGTCGCCGCTCTCTCCTGCCCTCACACGAAGCTCTCACTGGGACGTCGAGTGCAAGGACTGCCAGACGAGAGAGTGTGGAAACGTGTTCCAGCCTCGGGATCGTAGGTGGGGGGCGGGGGCCGGCTGAGACTGGTGTACTGGCCCCACGTCTGTCCCAAGGATCGCCCCAGGGAGCCGTACATCATACCCATCATTGGCCCGCCGCCCACAGCAGCGCCCTCTCCGCCAGCCGTGCAGGGAGCCCCCGCCAACATCCCGACGGTGCCGCTGCAGGCAGAGGGTGACGAAGACAGCAACATGGCGGACTCAGTGGAGTACCCGATGCCGCACTGAGAGAGAGAGAGAGAGAGAGAGAGAGAGAGAGAGAGAGAGAGAGAGAGAGAGAGAGAGAGAGAGAAACAGTGAGCGAGGTCGATATATTAAAGCAACCGTGATTCTCGCTATTAAAGCAACGAATGTGTTTTGTAACCACTACCATTACTAACGTCATGACGAACCAGTCTCCATCATCATTATCATGGCTGTTCTTTGTTAACATTATCATCATTACTATTATTATTCATTAGTAATATTAATCATTATTGTTTTCATCATCGCTACTACTACTACTACTACTACTACTACTACTACTACTACTACTAATAATAATAATAATAATAATAATAATAATAATAATAATAATAATAATAATAATAATAATA
>NC_059278.1:3852143-3942143 GCF_017591435.1 Portunus trituberculatus | reverse complement strand
AAACTTCAGAAATGAGATTGAATAAAGCCTCCAAAGAAGAAATATCCCTCTGGTGGTGACAGGTGCTCGAGCGACACTAACGGATGAGACTAAAGAAAACAAAAATACAAGCTGTCACCAATAATTAATGTAGAAACTCACACATTCTGCATCCTATCATAGAAAGTAAGTTTTCTTGGTGAAAACTAAATAAACAAATGCGAGTTTCCGCGCCAGAACTCTCGAAAACTGTCTAGCAACTTCAGCGCGAGTTACTCTGTTCCATATTCATACAAAATAATTCAAGGTATTTCAGAGTCAAGACGATCCTTCTTTTTAATATATACAAGTTGCACTGTGAGAAATGAGCAGCAGTTTCTTTTCGATGTCATACAAAGCACCACATTCTTGGAAGGCTTACGGAATTCACAGCAATCTCTAATGCCTCACCAAAGTGTATGCTAAACAAAAAGGGAAAATTTTATTTTTGAAGAGCGGCTTAGCATCAGAGTGAGCCAATGAGTAAGGTTCCATGTGATGTGATTATAACACACTGTTGCGGTAACTGTGAGTTTGTGCCTTGATGGTGACGGGACGATCGAGTGACCAGCACTGGTATGGTCTGCATCCACTGTATTAATTAGTGCAATCCTATTTCAGCATTGCCACAATCGTGAAAGACCCAATAATTGTGCGAATATTATTGTGCTCTTTCATATGAATGTTTGTGAAATCAGAGTCAGTGAATGAGCAGATGAGTCACACGGTGGCCATCGTGAGCCATGATGTCAGGGGAGCAGCGCAGGACTTGTCATCGCTGTGGTCACCCGACTCACACATGATGTGATCCTAAGCCAGCATCCCGCCTGTGTGAATCGCCTTTCCTTCACTGAGATTAGCTGATCCTTCACCATCACATCCATCACCGCGGCTATGCACCGTCATTGTATATGCAATTAGACCCATTATAAACTATGAAGTCCTCCCGCTTTCATTAAGCGATAATCCGATGGACGGCTCCACCACCAAGCACAGCAACCATCAGGCAAATATATCATGGCAATGCAAGCGATCACTTTCCAATACTCCAATACTGCAAGGCCGCTGAGTGCAATGGAAAAAAAAAATGTGGTATCATCAATGTCGATTAACACTGTTTTCACAACACGAAGTAATATTGGGAAAGCAGCAAGAGTTTTATTCAAAATTACAGCCACTTAAATAGATATCGAAAAGCAACAGTCTGTCAATACAAATAACATGTAAAAACAGTTTGATGTAGAATTACAACGGAAAGAAATACCAGCATTTCTAGGAAAGCAACAGTAGCAAAGTAAACAATACACGCAGTCTCATTCAAAATTAGAACAAAGAAATATGCAGAGACTCGTTCCACATTACAACAAACCATTCATAAACCGCCAGGCACAAGGACGGCAACGCACGCACGCAATGAACACACTCCGCACAACTTACCCATGCGATTTTCCGCCACTTTGAGAGAGAACCCGTCCAGCACGTAGGGTTCCGATCTGCCGCGACTGTTGAACGAGTACACCTTCACCACATAGTCTAGCCCCGGAGCCAAGCCACCGAGGGTAAACTGAGGCTGATCTGCCGTCACATTCGCCACCAGTCGTTGATCCCCTGGCTCGAGCACCTGGTGGGAAGGGACGTGGAATGCAAAGGGTTAATTAAAGGGAATTACAGGTGTGGACAAAATTTTAGGTAGAAAAGGTAATGGTTTCGAGGAGAGAGAGAGAGAGAGAGAGAGAGAGAGAGAGAGAGAGAAAGTAAAGTTGAAGGTAGAAAATGGAAAATTGATGAAAATTGGTGGGATTGTCCATTTACACGGAGAGAAACGATATGCAAACACACACACACACACACACACACACACACACACACACACACACACACACACAAAACACTGACACCCACGGACACGGACAAATGGAAACACACAGACAGACAGACGGACGGACAGACAAGAGACACACCCACTACACCTACCAGGGCTATAAATCTCTGCCGCAGTCCCCCATCGAACCCCGGCGTGCAGGTCACTCTGAGGGAAGACACCCGCTGCTCAACGACCGTGCAGCTCTCCACGCGCTCCGGCACACCTGTAATTCACACACTTGTAACGCCCACACACCTGCTGCGAATCCCTTATACCAGCAGCACAACACTAGAAACACCTGACACACACACACACACACACACACACACACACACACACACACACACACATAACGACCATTACTTAGGAAATATTACTACAACACTACGGTCAGTCCATCCCGTCCAACCTCCTCCTCTTCCTCCTCTTCCTCTTCCTCCTCCTTCTCCTCCTCCTCCCCCTCCTCCTCCTTAACAGCAACACTCAGAACGTACTGTTTCCTCGTGAATGCTTCTGTTTATCACTGTTAGTACTGACACTGCTGGCACGGGTAACTACTGAAAAAACAGCAACAGCAACAATATTTGGTATTTTTCACTACCACTGCACTACCGCCAATATCACTACTACCACTACTATTACTGCCGTTGCTCCCACCCCCACTATTACTGAGGTGATCTTGCTGCTGCTGTTGCATTTCTAGTACCACCACTACCATCAAAAACTTCACCACCACAACCAGTACTACTACAACTAACTTATCTTTTACAACCATCACCACCACAGCCACCATCACCACCACTTGCGAAGAATACTACAAAAACTATCCACTACTAAGGAAAGCAGCAAGTTGGGATCAGAGCTCATATTCTCAAACACTTCTCCGCTTCACCTTCACTATTTCAAAAGGCTTTATCTAAATTTACACAAGTTTTTAAGGTGTTTTTACGGTTCTAGAGGCAAATTGACAAGATTTCTACATTATTAACTGGAAAAACACTCTTGAAAAACCCCGCTAATCATCTTTGTGGCCTTGGAAAATAGTCGTTGTGAGAGAAAGAAGAGTATTTTTAAGCAAGTTTTCTTGTTCTAAAAGCAGATTAACAAGATTTCTACATTACTAACAGGAGAAACACTCTTGAAAACCCCACTAATTATCTCTATGGCCTTGGAAAATAGCCATGGTGAGAGAGCAAAGCATTTCTGAATCTGAACCCATGCCACTAGAAACAGTACAAGCTTCTCTTTACCGCTCCCATCACTCACTGCTTCCTCGCTCATCACTCACTCTTTTCAATCACTCACTGCTGCCTTCTCACCTGCAGGGATGAGCAGAGTGGTGCAGGGGTGGCCGTTGGTGCCCTGCTTATTCATGGCCCAGCACAGCACGATCATCTTGGTGAGGGAGAGCGGCGTGGTGTAGGTGAGGCGGGAGGTGTTGCCCGACCATTCAAACTATGTAGAGAACGATGGTATGCAGGTGAGAGAGAGAGAGAGAGAGAGAGAGAGAGAGAGAGAGAGAGAGAGAGAGAGTGTGTATATCAGACAACACGAGTCATAGGGAAGGGGGAAATGCTTAGAAATATCCCTTGTTACATCTAATGGTACGATCCTAGCATGCAGTCATAATAAAAATGTCCCACTTTATGAAGCCGGCGGACTGTGAGAACGCAACGCTTTTACTTGAGGCAACGATATACTCACTCGTACCAGCTAATCATTTTCTCTCACTGTTCTTGATCTTTTCTCTTTTAGATGTCACTTTAGAACTCAAGCTATCAGTAGTCTTACGTCGATTAGTTGGCGTTGGTATTGTATATACTGATCTTTAAAAGGCTTACGGATGTTTTTACGGTCTTAATGATACAATAACAAGACTTCTACATTATAAATAGCAGAAATAGTCTTGTAAAGCAGGCTATCCATATATGTGATTTTCAAGAATAGTCATGGTGGGAGTTAAGCGCTCTCTCTCTCTCTCTCTCTCTCTCTCTCTCTCTCTCTCTCTCTCTCTCTCTCTCTCTCTCTCTCTCTCTCTCTCTCTCTCTCTCACGCCATGAATACCAGAGTTAATGGCGGTGTACACTAAAGATGATTCCAATAAAGAAGTGACCACTGTTCTCTACGCTACATAAGTATCAGCCAAACTCCTGCAGGAACACGAGTCAAGTAGGCGGCAATATTGGTCTATCAGTGAAGTTGCTCATGTCTGTAATGGTTATAAGAGGCACAGGTCTGAGTGCACCAATGTTCCTAGCAAGAGAACAACAGGTCGGAGTCTACTTAGCTTCATTAAGGAAAAGATCTTAGTGCTGGAATATTCTTAGGGAGTAAAAAGAGCTTTGTTTTTTAATATTTCTAGAGAGGGAAAAGACTTAAGTGCTAAAATATTCTTAGGTTGGGATAAGATCTTATTGCTGGAATATTAATAGGAGGAAAAGATCTTAGTGCTGAATATTTTTAGGGAGGGAAAAGATCTTAGTGCTGGAACATTCGAAGGGAAAAAAATCTTAGTGCTGAATATTTTTAGGGAAGGAAAAGATCTTAGTACTTGAATATTCATAGGGAAGGAAACGATTTGAGTGCACCAGTGTTCATAGAGAGGGAAAGTTCTCCAGTGCGAATTCAAGAGCAAGACAATAGATCTAAATAAACAAGTACCGATTAAGACGAGTGAAAAGCGTGGCCACAGAAATTATGTTGTCACCTGATGTGATGAACCGCCAACTGGTAGGTGCAACAACCCCGCTGCTTGACCCACTACATACATTCGCTTCCTGCAGTAGTATAATAACCCAGACTATTTATGGCAACCCACTTTCCAGTTGACATTTATATTTACTTGTTATATAATCATCCCTAATTATTAAAGTTTATCTCCTGAGGTGCTACTTTTCCGCGTCCTGCTGCAGCGTGACTGGTTTGTTTTGTTAGGTTAAGCCACTCGGCACTCGTAATTCTTCTCATCATCATCTTTAACCCCTTCAGTACCAGGACGCGTTTCCATATTCATCCTGCTTACTATTTGGTGATTTTATACAGCCTTAGAAACTTATGTGGGGGGATTGAAATAGCGGAGACTCCTGCCATTAATCTTCTGACCTCCATAGACCTTTCCTAATGTCAATAATGTGGTCTAATCGTACACAAATCTCAAGGTAAAAAATGTGTTCCAGTATTGAAGAAGTCAAGCCACTCGCCATGCATAATTCTTCTCATCATAATAGTTTTTCCTCCCTACAATAAGTCTTGGTGTTTTAATACGAGTAGACAGACTGGTTAGGCACTCCTCTTGATCGTCACTAAGCGGAAAGAAAAAGACTATATATTAAGTGGAAGCGGAAAGGAGTATTTACTATGGGAAGAAGAAATAAATACTATATGGGAAGGAGGATTATATAATATGCGGAAAGGAAATGTAAAATATAATATTCGGAAAAGAAAAGGACTATTGTTATATACGGAAGAAAGAAGACTGACTAAAATACGAGGCAACACTCACCACTTGACACATAATGCACACATGGAACACTGCACATACTAAAGTTCCTCACAATTATGTCTCCAAATTAAAACCAAGGTAAAAACAAACATTCCATTGGTTATTCTGCGCCACAAGGAAAAAAAACAAACAATCTGCTATCGTCGTAGTGAATGCCAGAACAACCCTGCAGTCTTCTCCTTCAAAACATTCATTATAAACGTGTATAATTATTGCATGGAATTGGGGCAGTCTGCGTCAGTGATATTCCGCGCATTTCCTTGTTAGTGGTCGATGCGTGTGTCTGACCCGAGTAAGGGAATAATGAAGGACTCGTCAGTGAACATAACAAGATGCTGCCTTTTCAAAGAGACTTATTTTAGCTTGTGTTGTTACGCGCAGCAAACTTTTTTTTATCTAACCCATTCAGTACCGTGACGTCTTCTATTCATTATTTTTATTATTTTTTTCAGAGACTTATTTTAGCTTGTGTTGTTACGCGCGGCAAACTTTTTTTTATCTAACCCATTCAGTACCGTGACGTCTTCTATTCATTATTTTTATTATTTTTTTCAAAGAGACTTATTTTAGCTTGTATTGTTACGCGCAGTACTTTTTTTTTATTTAACTCCTTCAGTACCGTGACGTCTTTTCCTATTCATTATTTTTATTATTTTTTTCAGAGAGACTTATTTTAGCTTGTGTTGTTACGCGCAGTTAACTTTTTTATATTTAATCCTTCAGTACAGTGACGTCTTTTTCTATTCATTCTGTTTACTATATGGTGATTTTATACAGCTTCACAAACTTATATGGGAGATTAAAATAGTTAAGACTTTGGTCATTAATCATCTGACCTCCATAGACCCATCCTAATGTCAATAAAATAATCTGATCACACCCAAAACGCAAAGTAGATATGCGTCCCATTACTGAAGGGGTTAAAGTAATCTATGGCTATTTGAAGTTAATTTCTCACTCACTCACTCTCTCTCACTCTCACTCTCTCTCTCTCTCTCTCTCTCTCTCTCTCTCAACACAACTACATACAAGCGCTCTCACAATGTAACGCTTCAACACCACGAATTTTTTTCTTTTTTATCTCTATTTTTCCCTCCCTCTGTGCTGGAGCTCACCAAGGCGTGAAAAATAGAAAACCATTGCGTCAGTGTGATTACGATTCTTTCATTCATCAAGTCTCTTAGGGATCATACCACGGGCAATTTTCATCATGTTTTTTTTCCTTCTCTTTCATGTCTGTCGGTATACATGTCCAATTGTTCATGTTCCTCTCTATCGCTCTAACTGGAGTGGGGTTTTGGAAGCTTGCAAGTCTGTTTCTGTCTGTTTATATGTTTGTGTTTGTATACATGTCTCTCTTGGTCTGTTTGTCAGTCTGTCTGTTTGGCTATTTATGTGTGTGTGTGTGTGTGTGTGTGTGTGTGTGTGTGTGTGTGTGTGTGTGTGTGTGTGTGTGTATATATATATATATATATATATATATATATATATATATATATATATATATATATATATATATATATATATATATATATATATATATATATATATATATATATATATATATATATATATATATATATATATATATATATATATATATATATATATATATATATATATATATATATATATATATATATATCTCTCATTCTTAGTTTATTTTACGTGATTTACCATCTCTCTCTCTCTCTCTCTCTCTCTCTCTCTCTCTCTCTCTCTCTCTCTCTCTCTCTCTCTCTCTTAATATGTATTTTATTTTTCTCATTCTGAGTTTATTTTGTGACTTACCATGATCTCTCTCTCTCTCTCTCTCTCTCTCTCTCTCTCTCTCTCTCTCTCTCTCTCTCTCTCTCTCTCTCAGTACTCCTTGACAGTAAAGTGTGAAAAACAGTTTCTTTATATCTTCATAAGCAGCATTATCCTAAAGCGCGCCGACACACCTAATGTCCCTGATGACACTAAGCACTTGGGTTTGTGGGTTTGGCTTAATGTCTGGGTACTCTTTCGTAGTGGTGGATAAAATAAATATGTGGTTTTAAATGGGCGGGAGGAAAACGTTCTTGTAAAGTGTTCCCAGTGAGGCGAGACTCCCCAGCCACATTACGTACAAGGGCTTGACATTTTACAGCCATAGTACATTTGTTTTCTTTTATGCGTGAAGGAGACCATCCAGGGACCCAGATATGGCGGGAAAACGCGCTGATTACGAACTTAAAAAGAGAAAACAACTATCCATAATTAAAATAGATGCCAAATAAAGAAATAGAGGTACAGATGATAAATGAACAATTGTCATCAAATACATCTAGTTAAGTTTATTTGTCATCTTTTTAATGTCAAATGTTAGCTAGCAATATAACCGCATTGTCATCAGTAGCCAGAGTGTTAGCCCCTTCAGTACTGGAACGCATTTTTACCTCGAATTTTGGGCGTGATTAAACGAATTTATTTATATTAAGAAAGGTCTATGGAGGTCAGATGATTGGTGGGCAGAGTCTTTACTTCTTTAATCCCTCACGTAAGATTCTGAAGCTGTACAAAATCACCAGATAGTAAGCAGAATGAATATGGAAACGTGTCCTGGTGCTGAAGGGGTTAAAGGAGTCAGATGATATTGATGTTCTGTAACCAAACCAAACAGAAATTCGTATTTGATGAACTTAACATGTACACATTCAGAATATGATGATTATTTATGGCTTATATAACTTTTATATGCAGTAAGCCAGTTAAATCTTTCCCCCTCTCGCATTTCCATGTAAATTACGTACTGTATTTTTCATTATGGGCCTCGCAGTTTCCAGTTTTTTTGTTCGAATTAAAAAAACAGTGATGTGGGTTCGAGAATAATTCTGTTGTCTTTCAGCAGTTAACAGTACATCACCTCTCCCTCGTAGTAGTAGTAGTAGTAGTAGTAGTAGTAGTAGTAGTAGTAGTAGTAGTAGTAGTAGCAGTAGTTGTAATAGTAGCAGCAGTAGTAGTAGCAGTAGCAGCAGCAGCAGCAGCAGCAGCAGCAGCAGTAGTAGTAGCAGCAGCAGCAGCAGCAGCAGCAGCAGCAGCAGCAGCAGCAGCAGCAGCAGCAGCAGCAGCAGCAGCAGCAGTAGCAGCAGCAGTAGCAGCAGCAGCAGCAGCAGCAGCAGCAGTAGTAGTAGTAGTAGTAGTAGTAGTAGTAGTTGGTCGTAGTAATATTTCGATAGTTATGGAAATCAATCTAAAAAAGAAATAGTGAAACGAGCCTTTTGTTTTAATCACGGACTGTCTAGTTGAAAGATGCGTTGCGTTGCGTTGCGTTGCGTTGCGTTGCGGTGCGGTGCGGTGCGGTGCGGTCCGTCATTGGTTCGTATTCAGAAACGCTGTATTCTCTCACCACGACTGTTTCACAAGGCCACAGACTAGCGGTATTTTTAAGAAGGTTTCTCCAGTGAATAATGCAGAAATTTTGTCACTCTGTCTCTAGAAGTGTAAAAACACCTTTAAAAAACTCGCATAAATTCAAATAAACCCTTTTTGAATAGTGGAGGTGAAGCACAGAACCGTTTGAGAATACGAACCATTATGAGAACTTGAGTAAAACGTAACAACTGTACTGAGAACCCGTGCCATTTCACCAAGAATAACATTACTATCTATCCAGTTTAACCACAATCAAAGTAGTGTCAGCTCCCTCGTGCATATCTTCCTAATTGTGTCGTGGCAATATTTGATATCTGTGTTTGTTCCCGAGACCTGCGAGGCGGAGCGGACCAGCTCTCTCCATCATCGTTAGTGAGCAATAATT
The DNA here is from genome assembly GCF_017591435.1 of Portunus trituberculatus. Lineage (NCBI taxonomy): Eukaryota > Metazoa > Arthropoda > Malacostraca > Decapoda > Portunidae > Portunus > Portunus trituberculatus. Next base: position 3,932,978 of record NC_059278.1, on the reverse strand, counting down.
GTGTTAAAATCAATGAAAAGCTCGTAATCATCCGCGGTTACCGAATCATATTTATATACAGACCACAACAACCTCCAGAAGAAACAACAACTTCAGAGAGAGAGAGAGAGAGAGAGAGAGAGAGAGAGAGAGAGAGAGAGAGAGAGAGAGAGTATTAGTAGTAGGATTATAAGTGTGATTAAAAGTTGAGAGAGGAAAGAAAATAGCAAAAGTAACGACGATGAATAGAATGAAAGAAAGAAAAATAAAAGGGGAGAGAGAGAGAGAGAGAGAGAGAGAGAGAGAGAGAGAGAGAGAGAGAGAGAGAGAGAGAGAGAGAGAGAGAGAGAGAGAGAGAGAGAGAGAGAGAGAGAGAGAGAAAGAGAGGCGATACTTCCTGGTGCGTACCGGTAGTAAACTGTTGCACTGAAAACAAAATCACTGAACTATGTAATGATCCCACGGTTATTGTAACGAATATGTGATCAACCTTTTCCCAGACTTTAACGTATGAATCCAACCCAGTGACAGTGATAGTGACAAACAGACAGAGACCGTGAAGTGACAGTGAAAGACAGTGACAGACAGTGAAAAAGACCGAGACTGAAAATGAAAGTGACAGTGACAGATACAAGGACAGAGACAGTGACAGATACAGAAACAGTGACGGTGAAAGTGACAGTGAAAGTGACAGTGACAGAGACAGAGGCAGAGACATTGACAGAGATAGTAACAGTGCCAGCATACTTCAACCAATCAGGCCAGCGAAGGTGAAAAGAGAATGGCGCCTGGATATTTTAGATACATAGTTTAGACTTTAGATAGTATGGAATGACTCGCATAGAAAACGGAAGTATGGATAGTTTAGATAGTATGAAACGTGTGGCATTTCATTACACTCGCTCAAAATGGTGCTAAGGTAACGATCTCTTCATTGTACGCGTGAACGTCAACCACAACCACACCCGCAGTTATTTCAAGGCAACTTGTTACTGAAATTAAGTTTCCATTTTTATTCTTGATTAGAAGATGACGGTGAGAGGAAGCGAAGGAAGGGAACGGAAAGACTACTCCTGGCTGCTACCGAGACCTCCACCCGCCTTTGAAGCCTGTTTGTTAGAGTTACTGGTCATCCCCACCCCCTCACTTTCCCGCTCCCCTCCCCCCATATCTCTCTCTCTCTCTCTCTCTCTCTCTCTCTCTCTCTCTCTCTCTCTCTCTCTCTCTCTCTCAAACAGCTTCTATAAAGTTATAGGTATTCTGAGATGTCTCCACCAGTTTTTCTCACCCCGCTCCCCCAAACGCGCACACTGTACAAGGGCCTTATCCTTTCTACCATAAGAACTTTTTTTAATAATCTAAAGTAAAAAATGACAAGCTGATTGAATGGACACAGATTATTAAGTCTGCCTTTGTTCAACACCACCAGACCTCATAACGATAATTGCGGACATTACATTTCCTGACAAAAATCTGCAACTTGACTCTGAAAGACAAAAAGGTCTTAATATTACGCTCGCGGCAAAATAATGGCTTACCTTGTTTGTCTTTTTACTTCCACTAATTAAGTTAACGCAAGACGTTATATTAATATTTAGCGAGTGTTTTTGTCTTATGCACTGGAGTCCTGCCTCTCTCGCCTTGCATCTCGGCGGCTTCTCATTAATCCTCGAGTGTCGCGCTCCAGAATTTAGTGAAATATACAACTTCCTTCACAACAGAGACTCACCTCGCTCTTTGGCACTGCTTGCAGGCCGTCCTGAGTGCTGTTGAGAGACCAGGAGAAGCGGTCTGGCGGCGGGAAGGCGTCCACCGCACACACTACCGTCACATTCTCTCCTGGCGTCACCGTCACCACCTGCTCATCTACCTGACACTGTGGCGCATCTGTGGAGAGATACGGAGAGGAAGGTGCCATTAGAAAGCAGTGGAGTCTTGGACGAGATGGAGTAGAAGCACTGTAATAGTTTCTACCTTTATTACCCTCTAGGTGTTGTTGCATCAGATGAAATTTTGTCGATGAGGAGAAATCTCGAACCGTGAGATCCATTGTAAATTGTTTTCTCCTCCTCTTTTATGAATTCTGACAAAGCGGAAAGTTTTAAGTGTTTTTCTTCCTGGTCTGGTTCTGGTTTCCTTTGCGATCAATGTTGCTGTGCGATTATGCAATTGATGCGCCGCGTATTGTGACTATTTTGTTTTTCGTTGTATTGGTTTGTGTTGATAAAAAAAAAGAAAAACTGATAAAATAAATACATATTCTTTTAGGGTCTTTCGTGACTTATCCCTTTTCACGGCTTTGCGTCTTCCATGAATGAAATGAATACGAAAGTCTGAGAAACACATCAAAAGAAAGAAATAAAAATATGAAATACTAGCCGAGCAAGAAACGCGTTGAGGCATAATAACATCACACAACACGCCAACATAACATAAACACTTCTTGTGATGCGATAAAGAGCACACGGTGGAGCGCTGCCCGAGGAGTACTCAGAGCTCGGTGTTCAGGGAGTATTAGCGAGCAACCCAAGGGAGTAACCGAGGCCTTGCTTGGTGAAGCCTGAGCATCACACACAGCCTGGTAGTTTAGCCCTCTGCTGTCAGGTGTGGATGGACGACCCGTGTATGGCTGTGGCTAAAATCTTAACTTGAAATGGCTAACTCTTACATACACTTAAGATTTCCAGTATTAACCCTTTCAGTACTGGGACACATATTTTACCATGAGATTTGTGTATGATTAGACCATTTTATTGACAATAGGAAGGGTCTGTGGAGGTCAGAAGATTAATGGCCACAGTCTTCACTATTTTAATCTCAACATAAGTTTCTGAAGCTGTATAAAATCGCCAAATAGTAAGGAAAATGAATATGAAAAAGCGTCATGGTGCTCACGGGGTTAAGCAAACATTTATCATGGCAAATTAAATCATATAAAAGATCAGAGCATCCACCAATGATTTATCGTTACATTATATACGCAAGGCAAAGCGGAAAAAGAAAGTCAATATCTGAATAAGTTAATGGCAGAAATGGACTTATGAAGAGCAAGAGTGTTGACCATCTTAAACTTCAAAAGGGAAAGGGAAAAAAAATGAATAAACGTCATTAATATGGAAAATATGCTTCAGAAAACCTCCCTTGTTGACTTAGAGAGCCATGGCTATTTTTATCCCCATTATTTACCCTTTCCTTCTTTCTGCCCTTCCTTTTTCTCTCCTCGTGAGCCGAAATGATCACCGTCATCTTAGGAAGGAGGTCAAACATCCCAAATATCAGCGGGACGTGAGTGGCATCTCTCTCTAACACCCGTACTGCCTTTCCTCCTCTTCAGCTCCTCTCACCTCCTCATATGGTGTCTCAGTACTTGTTTTTTTTTCATACTTTGTCTTTCATTCATTTCATTTTCTTCTTCCTCTCCCTCCTATTCAACTCTCCTCACCTTCTCATATTGTGTGTTTCCTCTCAGCGTTTTTCATACCTTGTCTTTCATTATTCATTTATTATTTTCTTTTCTCCCTTCTTTTTACTTCTTTGCATTACTTTCCTCATACTGTGTCTTTCCTCTCAGTACTTTGTCTTTTTTTTTCATACTTTCATTATCTATTTCATGTTTTGCCTTGTCTCTTTACTTTTACTTTATTTTATGTCATGCTTTTCATACCTCTCTTCTTATTTGTGTCTTTCCTCTCCTTTGGTTTTTTTCATACTTTCTTTCATTATCTATTTCATTTTTTTTTTCTTTTCTTTATTTTTATCGTTTTCTTTTTTTTTTTTTTTTTACATTCCTCTCCTCATACTGTGACTTTGATCTCAGTACTTGCTATTTTTCATAATTTGTCTTTCATCATTCATTTTTCCTCTTCTCTTTACTCTTATATCTTTTTCTTTACATTCCTCTTTTTCATTTTTATTCTGTATCGAACACGTTTCCTCTTATTAATACTTGCTTTATTTTCATAATTTGTCTTTCATCATTCTTTTTTTTTTCTCTTCTCTTTACTTTTACTTTTCTTTTCTCTTATTCTTTACATTCCTATCTTCTTTTCATTTCTTTCATCTTTTTTGTCTCGAACACGTTCTCATATTTTATCTTCCATATTTCATTCCTTACATTCCTCTCCTTTTCTCATCTTTTCTCTTAACTCTTCTTTACTTGTTTTAACTATTTTCCATCTTTCGTAACTGGAATTCCTCTTGTCACATTTTCTTTCCTTCAATATCTGCTTTTGCTCCATCCAACAACTTTACTTTATATTTTTGTCTCATATTCATCGTCACTTGCTTTGTTTAAGTTACATTTCATCTCTTCGAGCAGGATCTTTATCGTTTGCCATCTAGAAACGCTAATAATACTGAGCAGATATAGACTGAGAAAATTCGTAAGCTTATCTAAGGTCAATAACAAATAAAAGTTTAACAAAAATTTACAAGGTGATTTTAACCCGTTCAGTACCATGACACGTCTCCACATTTATTCTGGTTACCACTTGGCGATTCTATACAGCTTCAGAAACTTGTGTGGAGATTAAAATAGTGAAAACTCTGGGCCATTAACCTTCTGACCTCCATATAACATTGGTAGTATAAATAAAATTGTCTAATCGCACCCAAAACTCATAGTAAAAATGCGTCCTAGTATTGAAGGGGTTAAGAAGATTATTATATATTCAAATAACCATAACCATCTCAGTTAATATCCAGACTTTACCAGTACGAGCCGCTGCTTCATGTAATATGCTTAATAATTTTTCACAATATTATGAGACCTCCGAGAAGCAAAATTTCCTGTGATACGATATTCCTCGAATAACAAAATGCTCGACAAGAATATCACCAAAACTTTTATGCTTTCACAAAATCTGCAAGACTTGATATGCGCCTATCAGAACCTTGCTGGCAGGCACAAAGAACACGGTAATACTGGAACCTCGGGCCTGGAGTGACCACCGGCTTATATTCGTTTAATTATTCTGAAAACCTAACATAAAACTCTTATTTTGTGACGAACACCAGCAACAGTTTCTTGTTTATTAGGTAGCCTTTTCATTTGTTAACCCCTTCAGTACCAGGACGCGTTTTCATATTCATTCTGTTTATTATTTGGCGATTTTATACAGCTTCAGAAACTTGTGTAGGGATTAAAATAGTGAAGACTCTGGTCATTAATCTTCTGACCTCCATAGACTCTTCCTCATGTAAGTAAATCTGTCTAACGCAAACAAAACTCCTGATAAAAATACATCCCTGTACTGAAAGAGTTAAAAAGCATAATTTCCTCAGTTCAAGAAGACTCCTTATCTCGTACTCTCTTCGTCACCACCTTTGCTTACTTCGATTCTCAAATACACGAGTCTTAGCTGTTCTATCCCCTAAATGCAAAGTTAATTCCATCTTTTTTCTACTGATATGGTAGCATTTGCTTCGCTGGTGGTGTGCGTGGCAGGTATTTTGTATTGTGAAATTGGTCGCATTTATATTCTAATAAGATTATAACGTGAGTGTGTGTTGTTCGCTGTGTGACAAGTTTTTAGTCTTCCAAAGTTGAAATATTGTGTTGTAAGCAGTGTGTGTGTGTGTGTGTGTGTGTGTGTGTGTGTGTGTGTGTGTGTGTGTGTGTGTGTGTGTGTGTGTGTGTGTGTGTGTGATGCTCTTCCATCTTTTAAAGAGAAAATATTAAGTTACAAGCAGTGTGTGACTGCTTTTCTGTCTTCAAGAGTTTATATACTGTCTTGCAAGAAGAGAGACGGAGAAACTGATACAGGCGGAGAGATGCTATCCCGCGGCACCATCACGCTCTCACATTAGCAGTGAAGGGAAAGAAACACACAAACGCGGTCATCGGAAGTAGCCTCATTTGAAGATATTGTTACCTCGTCTCCAGCGTTCTTTATCCCTACGTTTCCTGACTCGTCTTTCGCTTTTCCTCATGTGTTCACTCGCTCTCCTATTCCTCTTCCACGTCCTTCTTCTCGCCTCGATTTCTCATCTTATTTTCTTTTTCCCAGTACGTGCAGTCAATCTTCAGTATACTCTTTCTATTTTTCTTTTGATCTTCACTTGATTTCTTACGTTTTCTTTCATCCTCTTCCGCCTTACCATCCCTTAAGCTGCTTCTGTTCATTATTTTTCACTTCCACAATACTTTTCGGCAACTTCAGCTCTCGTGTCATTTCCTCCTCCTCCTAAACCTCCTCCATCTCCTCCTCGCGTAATTTTTTAATTAACTCAGCGGGTGTCATTAATCTGAAAGAGGCAGTATCATGAGGGAGGCAATATCATGAGGCAGCGAGAGGCATGAGGGAGGCAGTGTCGTGAAAAGTAAATGTCTCGAAGGAACACGTGGTATGAAGGAATACGCGGCGGAAGGAGAGATTCAATCATGGAGAAGCGATCAACGACAGAGAGAGAGAGAGAGAGAGAGAGAGAGAGAGAGAGAGAACACCACTGATTGCTCATTTTAGTGGGGTTAGGAGGGAAGGACACTCTAGCAACAGATATATGGCAGGGAGAGAGAGAGAGAGAGAGAGAGAGAGAGAGAGAGAGAGAGAGAGAGAGAGAGAGAATATACAAAGCCCGAATAACACGGACAATTGCACATTTGGTGGGACAAGCACAACATGACATGCAGACAAACGGACACTGACAAAAAAAAAAAACAAAAAAACACGGACAAATGAACAGACAGACAGACAGACAGACAGACAGACAGACACAGCATGAATACTTACACAGCACATTGAGAGTGATGGTGTTGCTGGTCTCTGTGCCCCGGGAGTTGGCGGCGCTGCAGGAGTACCGCCCTCCGCCCTGCCGCCCCACAGTCTGCAGCACCAGGGAGTCGCCTGTCACCAGCACCACACCCGCGCCGCGCTTCCCCTGCTGCACCTCCTCGCCCTGCCAACAGAACAAGTCCTCTTTTGTAGTGATAGTAATGCAGGTTTCGCGGACTCCTTTTCCTTTATTGTTTTGTAATTTTTGTTTTTATTTTTGTTATCTATTTTTATTTCTTTTCTCTGCAGTGGCGGTACAAATTGATTACACGTAATTCATTTCTGTAGTTTTCTGTATTTCTTTTTCTTTACCTTTTGTTTCGTAATTCTTGTTTTTTTTTTATCATTTTTCATCTATAATTATTTCTTTTCTTTCCAGTGGCGGTATAAATTGAATACAAGTAATTCCTTTGGTACGAGTAATGTTCGTTTTCTGTACTTCTTTTTCTGTATGTTTTTGTCTTGTAATTATTACTTTTTACTATTTTTAATCTAAAATTATTTCTTTTCTTTCCAGTGGCGGTACAAGTTGAACATATGTCATTCATTTCTCTGGCGGCGTTGCTTTTCGCTACGTCGAGATGGACTGGAATTGCTGCCTCTGTATCCAGTTATATATGAGGCTGAAAGAAGAAAATTACAAGTATGTATCACGTAATAAAGATGTGAGTGATGAATCAAATGGCTTTCCTTTCTTTATCCTTATAATTTTTAGAATGGCGCTTTCACTCACCACCACTAACACGTCACTTTGCCTCTTCAAACTTGCTACGAGATGAATAAGAACAATTTCGAGAGTCATTAATGATAAGAAAGGTGGTGATTCAGTAACTTCAGCCTTTTAGTCCTTGCAGTTTTATCTCCTCTCATTAAAATCCCAAATAGTTACTCTTGTCAATAGCAATCGAAGTTTTGAAGCTCGTTAATCAAGACTGTGGGAAAAACACTACCAAGATCACCATATACTTTTTCATTCGACTTTAAGCTATCGCGTCACTGCCACCCACACAAGTTCTCCCACACAACGCACAGAGGAGTTTCGCCCCGCCAGATAAGAGTAATCAGCTTTCGTGAACAATAATGAGTGTGTGAGGAAGGATGTAAGGTAGGACTTCATTGATGTTAGGTTTTATTCACTCGAGTGCTTTGTAAGTGAGCCACAACGTAACGTAAAACAGACATCATTCTAAATCCAAAAAGCTTGTATCGCAGAAACTCAAGCTTCTCTTCCTCTTAAAAGCTTATGATAAAAAAAAAGACGCGTGGTATATTTTAGATCAATTCATTATCCTCGTCACTACTCTTCATCATCATTCCAAATCCAAAAGCTTATATCACAGAAACTAATAAAAAGCTTCTCTTCCTTCTTAACCCCTTCAATACACACTTTAACCATGATCTTGAGGTGTGATTAGACCATTTTATTGGCATTAGGAAGGTTCTATGGAGGTCGGAAGATTAACAGCCAAAATCTTTACTATTCTAATTCTCACTACTATAAAAAGCTTCTCTTCCTCCTTAACCCCTTCAATACCGAGACACATTTTTACCATGATTTTGAGGTGTGATTAGACGATTTCATTGGCATTAGGAAGAGTCTATGGAGGTCAGAAGATTAACGGCCAGAGTCTTTACTATTCTACGTTTCTGAAGTTGTATAAAATCGCCATATAGTAACCAGAATGAATATGTAAACGCGGCACGGTACTGAAGCGGTCAAAGCGTATGAAAAAGAAATAAGGTGCGTGGTATTACTTAGGTCAAATTCATTATCCTCGTCACTACTCTTCGGGTCACTCGGAAGAATAACGCGAGCTTATTCCTACTAAATAACTGAGGCAGCCGGCAAACAATGGAGGAACTGCTTTCTGGAATGGAGGTAAATTGACAGTTCCTTATAGTCTTCACCACTTCTCCTTCCTTCCCAAGTAAGTAGCCCACCTTCATTTCATTGGTCTGACCTACTTTCCGTCCTTCATTCAGCTCACTCTGGTCTTCCTCACCGTGACCTTTCTGAGTCCTTCCCACGTAACCTTTCTCAGTTGCTTCAAATTTCTGCGTTTCGGTACACCATTCTCTGGTCTAACCTTCCTTCCTTCAACTTTTTCTCTTTTTCATCATGTGACCTTTCATTTCTATTCTTTTCTGACTTTCTATCTCCTCCTTTTCCCGAACAGCATTCCCTTTCCTTCCTTTCCTTTGCTTTCCTCCATTTCTTCCATCATAATTGCACTTATTGTCTATCATTCTCATCCTTAATTATATCCATCAACTTGTTCACAATTTACTTTTCTGTGTGTATATTCTCAAAACGAAGTAACATTTCCTTACTCTTATTCCGTCAAAATTTTGTATACTATGATCCAACGCTTTTCAGAATCTTGACGCAGTATTACACGAACTGATTTGTGGTTTTTGGTGGTGGTGGTGGTGGTGGTGGGTGATTGTGGTGGTGGTGGTTGTGGTGGTAGTGGTGGTGATGGTGGTGGTGGTGGTGGTGGTGATTGTAAGGGTGGTGGGTGATTGTGGTGGTAGTGGTAGTGGTGGTGGTGGTAGTGGTGGTGATGGTGGGTGATTATGGTAGTAGTAGTAGTAGTAGTAGTAGTAGTAGTAGTAGTAGTAGTAGTAGTAGTAGTGGTGGTGGTGGTGGTGGTGGTGGTGGTGGTGGAGGTGGTGGTTGTGGTGGTATGAGAAATTATATGAAAGAAAATTTAGGGAATAATGAAGAGTAAGATTGCACTGATCCTTGTGTTGTGCCCCGCCATGTTGTCAACAGAAACGATCGTCTCTCTTACAAGTTCTAACCTTATGGGGAAGAAATGAGAAGCGAGTAAATAAATCTTTTTCATACATTTAATGAGGATTCTTTAATATTCCCTGACATGTTTAGACACTGCGTTCTATTCCCTCCTCCCCTTTTCCTTCCTTCCTTCCTTCCTTTAATTTTTCCTTTCATTTTTACTCAAGTTATGTCTTCTCTGCTTCACTTTATCTCTTTTTTCTGCTGTTTCCTTCCTTCCCTCATATTCTTTTCTTTCCATTTCTGCTCGAGTTATTTCTCTTCGTCTTCCTTGTACTCGTATTGTTTTTGTGTTTCTCTCTCCCTCCTTCCTTCTCGTCCTCTGTGTCCCTCTTCGTGTTGTCCTCGTTGCATATGGGAGGGAAGCAAAGGTCAGGCGGCTACAGAGAACACAAGGGGGAATTATGCTGAGAAAGATAAGTTGTCATTTTTACCTCAGCAGTGCAAAGCCGCCGTGCGAGTGTTGCCAGCCTGGAGAGGGCAACATCCCCTTAAACTGCAAGCATTAAGCCTTTGATGTAGGCTACCTGTTCAGTGCCGTTTAGCTCGTTAGGACTTCAAATTATGGTCTAAAAATATCCCCAGAATCGCATTCAAAAAGCCTTAATTGATAATATTTTCACGGTGGATATGTTTTGTTCAGGATTTTGCTAAAGAATATATATATATATATATATATATATATATATATATATATATATATATATATATATATATATATATATATATATATATATATATATATATATATATATAAAAGAAGAAAGACTAACAAAGCAAACGAAAATTTTAATTCCGCGCATAACGAGAACTTACACATCTGCCTGCAGCGCGGCGGCTCTTCTGAAAATAGCAATGAAAATAAAGCAAATTAAAAAAAAAGTCGGATTATTTCACAACAATCTCGCAAAATTAAGTGATCTTGCTTTTTTTTCTCTGATAGAAGAATATTGCCATTATTATTATTTAAACTTTGCATTAATGAGTGCATGTTCAGCCGTTATTAAACATTTTACAAAATTGTTCAGACTCGCCGACTGTTGATCCTCCCCATAAAAATGTTTTCGCCGCGCACGTCACTCTAGCTGGGATAATACACTTCCCTCCCCATTAAAAATTTACACGTTGAAGACTTTCCTCCGTTTCCTTCCATCCTGCCCATGCTCTCTCACTTCTATCCTTAGCAATACATACCATCATCACTGATGTTACTGCTGTTATCATCATTACTGCTCCACCACCACGTCCACCACCCCTGACAGTAATGTTGGTGCGATACTGCTACTAATTTCAAATTCAGTCATCAATCATGCTCATGTCTACTCGCCATCTTTCTTCCCTCATCACGTAACACATTTTCCCACTCTCACTCTCTCAATCTATCCAACCTACCGCATGTTTAGTCTCCCCTCACGCCACACTTTCCCAGACTTCCTTCCTGCCCGCTGCTCCCTCCATTCATTAGCCTCACCACCTTTGCTTAGCCCCTCAACAAGACTGTGTATGCAGCCGTTAATTACCTGCTCGTAAAAGGGTAATAACTTCACAGAATATGCTATTACCTGCTCCCAGGCGTCCACTCTACGCTCATGCTAAAGCAAATCTTCTCCTGGACTCTTTAAGGAATGATGTGGAAGGTTTAGCGGTGCTCGCCTGCAATGGCCTCTAAATTGTTGAAAAAAATGTTCCTGACGCCTTACGGATGTTTCCTTCCCTCGTCTAAGTGGCAATAATTGTTGAGACGAAACGCAACGCTAGAACTGACAACAGGACTACAACCTGACGCCTCTGTTACACACAGACACACGCACGGTGGCTTGCTTCATCAAAAGTGTGACCAAGAAAATATTCCTTAAATTCAAAGAGTAACAGATACCGATACATCCACCAGCGAAATTAATCTGCACAGATTTCTTAAAAAAATTAAAAAAAACATGTAATTAGTAACGAAATTCCGAGAGAGGTGACGTAAAGGGAGAAAAAAATATTCCTTGGATAGAAGCAGCAGTACGTAATGCTAACATGCCAGTATTGGTGAAATGTTAGCGCAAAAGTGTATCTTAAAAACGTTGATACGCTGACACGAGATGAATTTTGTATTACATCTTAAAAGAACGGCGGGACTTGGCGTTATATTCAAAAACACTTCCTTCTTTCACGGCGACCATTTTTAAGAGCCACAGAGAGAATTAGCTGAGTTATAAAGGTAATTTGTCTTGTTGGTAATGCAGAAACCTTGTTAACATGGCACTAGAATTACAGAAACACGCTTGAAAATTCGTGTAGCTTCAAGTAGAGTCCTTTGAAAATAGTGAAGGCGGGACGCAGAAGTGTTTCAGAATATGGGCCTTGGAGGTGACTTGGCTTGCAGAGAGTGACTCACCTGGTGGTAAAAGGTGATGCGTGTGGGCGGCGGGTTGGCGGTGACGCTGCAGGTGAAGTATACGTCCACGCCCTCCTTGATACTGGATGGGTCAAGGCCGCGCCCGATGGAGAGACTCACGATGGGAGGATCTGTGTGGATGGAGAATGGGTGTGGAGGATGCATTAGTGAAAACAGAATTGGAGGATATATTAGTTAGGAGTGTGCTGAAAGAACAGAGTGGAGAATACATGACTGAAATAGGAGCTAAATGGCAGGGTACATTAGTCAAGGCTTTCGTTCGCTTCTATCTGTCGTCTGTTGCCTGCTGACTATTGCAGGACCTCAGCTGAAAGAATCACGCCAAATTCAGTGTTCGTTTGATAATGATACAATGGACGGATATCATTTAATTTCATTTCATTTTATACATACAACACTCATCCATATTAAAAAAAAAAAGTGAGTGGGGATAAAAATACTCTGCCTGGGAGGATGTGACGTGCGCAATGACGAGTAAAAATTAGGGCAATGGAAGTAAGTAACAAAGTAAGTAAAATTTTATTGCCCATTAAAGTAAAGATACATTTGAAAATAGAACAATTACTGGAAAAATGCGCAATGACGAGATAGAGTGAAGGCAATGGGAGTGTGCCCGAGAGATGAGGTATGAGAATAATGGAGAGGTGGAAGAGGTTGAGCCATGGGAGAATTATGAGCGCAAAGTTTGTAAAAAGAAAATAAGCAAGTGACGTGGTGATAATACGAGAAAGACTGCTCGGAAGATATGACAAAATAAAGGAGTACAAGTGTGAAGTATGACAGAGGTGAGTGTAGAGGCCAAACAGTTCAGCAAGAAAGGATTGTGTGGAAAGGGCAAAAAGATTAACGGATGGACGGGTAGTTAGACAGAGGTTTGTTCTCTTAACGTGTGAAGGAAACAGTCCAAACAAATAGAGTCATAAGAGAGTTCTAATTGCCAATGAAAAAGGCGACTGTAGAGGCCAAGCATTTCAGCAAAAAGAGAATGTCTGGGAAGGGAAACAGATTAACGGATAGACGGGTAGTTAGACAGAGATTTGTTCTCTTAACGTGTGAAGGAGACAGTTCCAAGCAAAGAGAGTTGTAGGAGTGTTCTAATTGCCAGTTCACCAAAAAAAAATACAACATAAGAGATACCGTCATGCACGTTTACAAGAAATATTATTGTATTGTGTGAAGAATAGCAAACACCAGCCAAATTATAATAAACAGGAACTTCATCACAACATGCAAATAAAAAAAATGATTATAACACAAAGAACGAACGACTCCCTTCTCTACTAATACGTTTCGTCCGTCTCCAATAAATCACCCACGACAGAATGCACTTGTAACAATGAGACGAAGGGGGAAGCCAGAACGGAAAACGATGTGCGAGTTACGAATAAAGATAACGAGAATAGAACGTTGCAAATGTACTTTCGACTCGGATCGGAAGCAAAGGAAGGTTAATTGTGATGATTCCCTTATAATTGCCTTTTGCATTTTTAAGGACTAGACGCAGGAATTGTTAGCGCGATGATTAGAGGGAAGGATTGCATTTTACGGTCTCTACTAGTGCACATGAAAGCGGGAGGAGAGTGTTGAGTGCGGGAATGGCGAGAGCAAAGGGGTCGTGGTAATTATGTTCCTCCCGTGTGTTTGGTGAGTTCATGCAATATTTAGGCGATTCACGAGTGAGGAGAATAGTATTTTTTTTCTTTCCTTTTCCTTTCTTTTTTTTATGTTTTCTTCAAAGATGTTTCTTTCCTAAGCAGTGTTACACTTTCCCCCATATTTAGAACATCCCGTATTTTCTCTTACCCTGCTCTTTGCCTCTTTCCCCGCTTACGTATTTCATTCCTGCCTTCCTCTTTCTCTTCCCTCTCCGCCTCTTCCTGTGCTTGCCTCCTTTCATGCCTGTCCCTCTGCTTCCCTGCACATCGCTTTGCTCTCCCTGTCACTGTTCATGCCTTGAGCCACACCGTCTGAGGGGGAGGGAGGGGATCAACCACCAGCTTCCCTTCCCTCTGAGTACGAGGGCAGTACAGGAGGGGAGACCAAGAGCAGCAGGAGCGGGAATGGGAGGACGAAGAACAGAAACGAGGAAGAAAGTATAAGAGAAAAGGAGGTAAGTGTGTGAGTTTATTACCTAGTGAAGATTTTAAAAAATCATAAAATGCTAGCCATACATTTCCTCACTGGAATACACGAAGGAGGTGTGAAACTAATGAATAAGAAAAGGAGTAAAGAATAAAGTGCTGAAGAGGAGATGGAGGAGGAAGAAAAGTACAAATAAATTCTACTAAACAAGATCCTATGTCTTAACTACAACCCCAGCGTTACCTTTGTAAGATATTAGCGAAAAAGAGAAGGAAGCGGAGGAAGAGGAAGGGTGGAGGAAGAGTATAAATTGATAATCTACTAAAAACAAAACTCAGCAACGAATTGTCTAAAAATCACATAACGTCTTAATTATCCACGGGAAGGTAAGGAGGGAACGTGGCAGCGTAGCATGACACACACCAGCTGCGGTTTATACGTAACTCAATGGTGCTTTGCTGCTGCGTACACCTGTATAAGCCTTTCAACACCAAACCCATTGTTTCACTACTACCAACAGCGGCTCAAAATAGATTCACGTCAGGGGAAGAAACAAGAAATACTGGTGAGCGTCTCCACTAGTTCCTGCCTTCCCCCTCACCTTCTCAGCACCTTAAGCTGAGGGAGGAAAATAATTAGGATTTCTCAGTCAAGGACGCAGGGCCACCCAATTCCCGTCCTCACCTTGCTCGTTTATCTTCCCGAGTCGCACGCCGTCTCAAGGAGGGAGATTCTATGCTAATTTGTGATGGACGCCAGGTGGTGAAACAGGGAAAGCTGCTTGGTGGCGGTGTGTGGGACTGGTGAAATGTGCAACCCGCCGATGTAACAAAGGATAGTTTAGTTAAGGGAGTTGTTAGCTACAGTAACTCAATCAAACTCAGGAAGTGGAAGGTTAATAAGGACGAAGAGGACAACTTGTTAGGGTCATTGATGATTAACCCCTTCAGTACCAGAACACATTTTCATATTCGTTCCGATTACTATTTAGTGACTTTATAAAGCTACAGAAACTTATGTGGGGATTAGAATAGTAAAGACTCTGACCATTAAACTTTTGACTTCCACAAACCCTTGTAAATGTAAACAAAATCGTTTAATCATATCAAAAACTCATGATGAAAATGCGTCCCAATACTGAAGGAGTTAATAAGTGAGTGGTTGTAATTATGACGTACTTACGAGGTGCTGGTTTCATTATCTGCTTGTGTTTGTGATTAGTGAAATGATGAGGCAGGGTCGTTCTGGTATTGCTTCGTTATCTTTATCACATCAATGAGACACGGAATGGTTTTCACTTCACTAAACACAAGCACTCTGATTAGCAAAATTTCCTACGCTAGAATTTAAACTATAAGATCGCTGTTGGGGGGGACGTTTCCGTAAACCTTAACGTAATGTAGGCAATAAATGCTTCACCATGTAAAGTGATACGCTTAGAGAAGACAGACTCACTTGACGCACGCAACAGGCGCCGATTTAACCACTTAACCTCTTCAATACTGGGACACATTTTTACCTTAAGATTTGTGTACGATTAGATCATTTTATTGACATTAGGAAGTGTTTATGGAGGTCAGAAGATTAATGGCCAGAGTCCTCACTATCTAAATTCCACACATGAGTTTCTGAAGCTGTATAAAATTATCAAATAGTAAGTAGAATGAGTATGGAAACGCGTCATGGTACTAAAGGGGTTAAGAACTCTCGGCTGAAGCGTCATACTTATTGCATTTCTTATCGCACTACCAGAGTCTGAGGCGCAGTGATCTTGTGCATCTAAAATAAAGTGGAAAAAGCACAAGAACAGAAATAATGACTCACGGATGACGGTGAGCGTGGTGTAGTTCATGACAGCATAGGCAGAGTTACGTGGATTTGTCGCCGTGCAGGAGAGGCGGCGCCCGTCATCGCTGGCCTGGATCGTCCACGCCACGCGGCTCTCAGAAGACCCCGTCCGAGTCACCGTCTGGACCAGGAATGTTAGAGGTGGAGGTTGATATCAGTGGTAGACAGCCATTGTGGAATTCCTGCTGCTGTTGCTGCTACAACAACAACAACAACAATGACTATTACTACTCTACTACTACTACTACTACTACTACTACTACTACTACTACTACTACAATTACTATTACCACTATTACTATAATCAGATCATAGGAGAAAGTAGGCATAGCAAGTGATTAGATATTGGGAAATATCGTAAAGGAGAGAGAGAGAGAGAGAGAGAGAGAGAGA
The DNA here is from genome assembly GCF_017591435.1 of Portunus trituberculatus. NCBI lineage: Eukaryota > Metazoa > Arthropoda > Malacostraca > Decapoda > Portunidae > Portunus > Portunus trituberculatus. Next base: position 3,916,699 of record NC_059278.1, on the reverse strand, counting down.
GAGAGAGAGAGAGAGAGAGAGAGAGAGAGAGAGAGAGAGAGAGAGAGAGAGAGAGAGAGAGAAATTGAAAAGTTAAAATTTAGTATATTTGAATGCAATGTGAACAGCCTTGGAGTTAGTTAATAAAGAGTGGCCCACCTGAGTCACCTGGAGTGGCGACCAGTCAGCCTCGTCCTGCAGATCCCAGGTGAGGTTGGCCGGGGGTCGCGAACCCGTGGAGATACACTTCATCTCGTGACGGGTGCCCGCCTGCAGAGGCTTCTCGGCTCCCGTTATGAGCACACTCGCAGGCTCGACTGAGAGAGAGAGAGAGAGAGAGAGAGAGAGAGAGAGAGAGAGAGAGAGAGAGAGAGAGAGAGAGAGAGAGAGAGAGAGAGAGAGAGAGAGAGAGAGAGAGAGAGAGAGAGAGAGAGAGAGAGAGAGAGAGAGAGAGAGAGAGAGAGAGAGAGAGAGAGAGAGAGAGAGAGAGAGAGAGAGAGAGAGAGAGAGAGAGAGAGAGAGAGAGAGAGAGAGAGAGAGAGAGAGAGAGAGAGAGAGAGAGAGAGAGAGAGAGAGAGAGAGAGAGAGAGAGAGAGAGAGAGAGAGAGAGAGAGAGAGAGAGAGAGAGAGAGAGAGAGAGAGAGAGAGAGAGAGAGAGAGAGAGAGAGAGAGAGAGAGAGAGAGAGAGAAATAGGAATTGGGCATTAATTCTACAATTTCACTAATAAATACCATTTGAAGAATTATATTCTTCCCTCTTCCCAGCATATATGTAGATGCAAACATCTCCAGACCACGTAATATAAGCTTGGCTGAAGTCAGAGACGTCGAGAGTTTGCATCATGTGCGTTTATTCGTATGTATGCAAGTCCACCACCGTCTGCGCCTCATTCATGTGTCCTCTCAATATCCAGCACATCCTGCCACACTTCCTTAATACAGAGTTATACAACTTTGTCGCCTAACCTCACCCCGCCTCCTGCCTTCACCGACACCCAGCGGGACACGCTCCTCACGCCCTCATCCATCATGACGTCACCCTGGCCTAGACACACTCTTCATCCTTACCCATCCCTTGAACACAAACCCGATGTTAAAACTTTGACAAGAGGAAAGTTTTCACCATATCTTCTGAAGTGCCTCTCTTCATGTTCACTTAACTTTCTCCTTAAACGACAAACTATGTTAACGTCTCAGTCGTGGCAAGACCTTGACGTGGTGGGGGCGCTACAAGCACGATGGTAGGCGCCGTTAATTTTGGTGGCATGTCTGCCTGTGTAGCGACCTGTGATGTCAGTCGTCCTTGCCTCTGTCATGTAACACATTTCTAAAGGCTTGCCGTGCTTAGCGTTTCGTACATTCGACCCTCTTCAGCCAAAAGTTGCTTCATTCCAGAGCAGGTGTATTTTTCATCCCTTCCTTTGGCGGACAACACATTTGTTCGGTGAATATGTTGGGGACGGGAATGCGACGATAAAGGTAAGACTAGCGGCATCAACCAGGTGGTGCCACGCTTCTGTCTAGTGGATGCCACCAGACCTGCCACCATACACCAAGCAGTGGCCAAGTATATTCTTTCCCCTAAGCTCAGCAACACAAGCCTCGTTGTGTTTGCCGTGGTGGGTTCGGCATCACTTGTGTGACATCACGTTGCAAGTATCAACAATCCTCAACACTTTGACCTGCCACTCGCTCCTTCAAGCCAACGCGTCCCCGGCTCACTCTTCCTGGCCTTGCCTCATCGCCATCCTGGAGCCATTCCAGGCTCGGAGTGACACCAAAGGGACTCCTGTCTGCCTCAACACCTCACCCCACCTGCTGCCTCTCCGAGGTTGCAGAGAAATATCGAGGAACGTGCCTGCTCCTCGGCGTTCCCAGATTGGTCTTTCCACAATTCTGAGATTTTCCAATGAAAATTACAAACTCACACACATTACCGAACATCAGCGTAAAATTGTTCGAGACCGTAAATTACTGACAGACTATGCCATTATTCATTTAAGAATTCTTCTATACAAGATAGTTCTTATCCTACATATGAATCATTCTTCGGAGAATTCACAATTCATCTTACCACATCATTGTATAAAGAAAAAAGAGAGTGACTTGCTGTGAGTGACAGTGACAGTGGATGTGACCTGTAAATAAAAAGCAGAAAATGAGCAGTATTGACACATTCGATACAGGTGAAAGTACTGCCAGCAATATATAACAATAATGGTTTCCGCCTCACTAACCCTTTTCCTTTCAGTACAAAAGAAAACTAATACTCCACAGGCTGACAAAGGTAATCATAAGCACGGCTGGTTTGTGTGTATGTAAGAGACTGTACCTGCTCGCCACCGGGTTTTTTTTTTTTTTCGTTGTAAAGTTATAATACGGTAATGTTGTATTGTGTTGTCATAGAAGGATGGCGTGTGGTCCATTACTTATCAGTGTACAAGCTTCACAGCAGTGGTTGGCGTCACTATCACACATTTTTACCATCGGGACATGTTACTCTATTGCTCGTAGTACAGCGGCAATTCATACTTTTCTCATCAAATTGTTAATTCTATACCATCACAACCATTTCTAGGAATGACATTTAATCTACAATGTTTTCATTTACTATATTAACTTTCTAGGATTACGTTTACATTACTCAAAATTTTTAGACAGGTAACACTTTCATCATTGCTAAGCTTATTGCTCGCACGCATAGTTACTTCCCCTTATTACGCTTCAGGCATGTCAAGTAATCCCATGATGCTGAGAACACAAGTACTACTGCTACTATCGTTATTACCTCCACTACCACCATAACCATTACCTTTCTATCTACTTTTGCTCAACAAGGAGGTGTGGTCGTGTGTTTCGTCGTCCTTCACCAACTACACTGCGACATTAATGAAACTGTGCAACCAACGAGACCACTTACTGTTCATGTCGATCCTGACGTTGGTGACGATGGGCGCCGTCAGGTTGTTGTTGGTCACGACGCACTGCAGTTCCGCGAGGTAGTCAGCGGCGGTGAGCGGAGGCAGGTAGAGCCGATTGGTGAGGGAGCCATCGCCGCCACTCACGCTAGTGGAGGCGTTGGTGAGCTGGACTCCGTCCTTCACCCACTCAATGCTCGGAAGTGGCCAGCCTTGATGGAGAAGGTGGTGTTTACTGTGTTACTGTATGTGTGTGTGGTGTGTGGGGCGGGGTGGGGGAAGAGTTTCGAGAAGCAACATAAAAATATCAGAAAGGTAGATATGGTCTTACTAGTGAACACCACAATCTTGTTAGAGGACGCCAAGTGCTGTGTCATAACTTACCGCCCTGCACGTAGCAAGTTAGGAAGGGTCGCATCCCCTGGTTGAAAGGCCCCGCCACCAGCATCCCGCCAGGGCCCCGTGGTACAGTCCTCCCTTGGCCATCCACCACCATCACGGTAGACGGTTTCTCTGCAACAGGAAATCAGAAGGAAAGGTTATGCAACAACCTGAAGAAGCACAAGATTATTTACATTTCTCGTCTGTGTATGAAAAATGTTTATGAAAAAGAATCAGGAATAGAATATAAAATGAGCACTGATTTTTTATTATGTATGTGGACAATCTAAAACCTGTGACGCAAACTACATTGTATAGTAAAGAGTGATGACGTACACTGAAAAGCAAAAAGGTCCACGAATAAGAACAATTTGATTTTTTTCATTTTTGATAAACATTAATCATCACCATCTCCTCCTCTTCCTCCTCCTCCTCCTCCTCCTCCTCCTCCTCTTCTACCTCCTCCTCTTCTACCTCCTCCTCCTCCTCCTCCTCCTCCTCCTCCTCGTCTTGTCTTCAGTCCCTGGTTCCGTTTTCTCCGCTTTCTCTTTCCTTAGCAAGGATAGAAAAAGACGGAAAAAAAGGATCCGTGAAGCTTTTCAAGTACTTCAGCAGAAAACCTTCCCTCTTCCCTCCTCCCTCCTCCCTCCGCGTCCCTTCAAGACACATTCACCCTTCCTTGCCTTTCACGCTTCTCCGGCCTCTCTACACGGGAAAGTGTATAAAAGAAAAACTAGTAAAAAATATCCAAGTTTAGAGGATGACAAAACCTGATTGCTATTTTGTGGTGCAGCGTTGATCATTTTATTTGTAGCTCACGTACGTACAAAACTAAATCAAATGGCACGGTAATATTATCACATAATCTAATGAAATCTTTCATTTTTTAAGCTTTTCATAGTCCTAAACTAGAATCGCCCACCAACCTCCTGATTTATCTCGTTCCATCCCTTTCCACAGTTTCATTTCTTCCACAATGTCACAAACACAACCCACACCCTCCTCCACCTGCTGACTAAATCACAAATCATGTACATATCTGGTGAATGGCTCACTGCACTGGAAGGGAGAGACGCAGCTGGAGTCTTTTCGGGATGTTTCAAGCTGCTTGGTGCTTTGTAATGACTACCACACCACACTGGCAACGCAGGCCAAGCCGAGTGTGGCATCTCCATCCAGGCGGAGTCTAAAGATTTGTCGCCGCATACAGCATCATTTGTTTAGTAGAAGTAAACCTTCAAGGACTTAAGAATTGTGACGTCAGTGTCCAGTAAAAGCTAAGACAACTTGCCGGCTCTTCGCGGCCTCTTGAGGAATCTAGTCGAGTAAATTCTACTGAAGAAAATGAAAAGGTGATGTCACCGCAAAGCGAAATAAGCTGGTTCATGTTCCGCGTTGAATGCTGATGCCTTTACTGCCAAGACTCCTTCACGACAGACAGGAGACAAACAGACACACAAACAGACAGACAGACAGACAGACAGACAGACAGACAGACACACAGACAGACAGACAGACAGACAGATAGGCAGACAGACAGACAGACAGACAGACAGACGGAGAAAGAGAGACAGAATGAGACAAAACACACAGATTAAAATCCCTAATTAATGGGACTTCTGTGGCGATAAAACATACCAGGTATAATGAGAGTGGCATGGAGGACACAATTATTCGCCATGTTGACATTTTCTTGCTGTTAATAATCTCCCTTCATGTTTCATTTTTCCAAGCTTTACCAGCAGATGCAACCTACTATCCATAAAGACACATTTCACTCTTCATAGAACACTACCTGTAAAAGGCGCTCTCTCTCTCTCTCTCTCTCTCTCTCTCTCTCTCTCTCTCTCTCTCTCTCTCTCTCTCTCTCTCTCTCTTTCTATTCTATTCTTCTGTATATTGCATTATTCTCATATTTTCTCTGTGTATACTTTTCACTACTGCAAGGGCTGGTTCTCTCTCTCTCTCTCTCTCTCTCTCTCTCTCTCTCTCTCTCTCTCTCTCTCTCTCTCTCCAACATGACCTTTACTCTATACTACGAGGCAAGGGCTGGTTCCCTCTCCTACATTTAAGTGCTCCCTCTCCACGTCGTTCACACTTACATGGTTGTAGTACAGCTCTGGTCCCCTCTAAATAAATATCCTCCCTTAGATATCACTTGCAAGATTTCCTTTATTATGAAATTGTAAGGTAAGGTGAGGTGAGGTAAGGCGAGGTAAAAGGCGAGGTAAGCTAAGGTGAGGTGAGGTAAGGTAAGGTAAGGTAAGTGAGTTGAGACAAGGCGAGGTAAAGTAAGGTAAGGTAAGGAAAGGTTAGCATAGGTTAGCTTAGGTTAGGTTAGTCTACATTAAAATTCAAGAATATACGCATCGTGGGAGTAATAATTCTGAGCAGACTCTTTGTGGGTAGAGCTGGCAAGAGTGACATGTCCATAGAGGTCACATGTTACGCAGTTCACACTCACATAAAGGTGAACACTACTTGCTCTTGTTGTGTTCCTCCTCTCACACTCCCACTTGACTTTACACGCACCGTATACTATGAGGCGAAGGCGGTGGGTTTGTGTGGGCGCGTCGAGGAAGTCCACCCTGCAAGTGTAGCCTCCAACGTCCTCTCGCGTCACCTGCTGTAACTCCAGCCACCCGGGGAAGACTGGGAGGGCGCCCGGTGGGTCCTGGGGTCCCGGACGGTATGTCTTCTTCACCAGCAGGAACCTCGGGGTATAAGAGTATAGAGTTGAGAGGCAGGGGTGGGAGACTGGGGGAGGGAGGCACGGGGGCAGGGAGGCAGGGGATTGTGAGAGAAGAAATGAGTTTGGAAGTAAATACAGAGGTGTGAGAGAGAGAGAGAGAGAGAGAGAGAGAGAGAGAGAGAGAGAGAGAGAGAGAGAGAGAGAGAGAGAGAACACACAGCCAGGGTAAAATAATGATGTTGACAAAATGTAGAAAGATAAGATGAGAGAGAGAGAGAGAGAGAGAGAGAGAGAGAGAGAGAGAGAGAGAGAGAGAGAGAGAGAGGGATGGGGGAGGGGAGGAGGAGGATAGAGCCTCAAGGATTATCAACGTCTTTTCTGAGAAGTGAGGAGATGAAAGACGTGTATCTTTGATTCTAGAAAATATGAAATCAGAAAGAACTCTAAATACACAATATTCATTATATGTAAACTTCAAAGCTGGATATGGCAGAGAAGAAAAAATGATTCTGCATAGTGGACGGAAATGAAAACAGAAATAATGAGTACCTGCTTATAAGAATGACTTTATAGCTTACAAGATCCACAGAAAGAAAAAGGACGTAACTGAATTCATAGTAAATACATAAAAAAAAGGAAAATAAGAACAAGAAAGAAGAAAAACATGAATAGGAGGGAGGTTTCAAGACATTTGTCCCAGATTTTGATTAACACTCAATCTTTAAAGGAACTGGCAATCAAGTGAGCCTTTTCTTTTTACTTTTTGTTACCCTTGGTCAGCTTTCCCTATTCCATAAGAAAAATAAGTAAATTTACACCATCACCTAAAACCAAAGCTAGAAATATCACTTGTCAACAACAAATTTATCAACAATAACGTCAAGAAAGCAAGCTGGAAATCAACACTTTATTTTAATCTTGCAACTTAATCCTACAGTGTTGCTGTCATCAGAAAAACAAAACAGACAGACGGACAAGAACCTCTCCACTAGCCAAGTACCAAACATGGATGTGTGTGTGTGTGTGTGTGTGTGTGTGTGTGTGTGTGTGTGTGTGTGTGTGTGTGCGCGTGTGTGTGTGTGTGTGTCTGATTTTTTTTTTTTTGTGTGTGTCTGAGTTTTATTATTATTATTTTTTTTTTGTGTGTGTAATTAACCACAGTCGTCTGCTGGTCACCCAGCCAGTCTTCCTCATTACGGAGCAAGCTCAAAGCTCATAGTCCGATCTTCGGGTAGGACTGAGACCACAACACACTCCACACACCGGGAAAGCGAGGCCACAACCCCTCGAGTTACATCCCGTACCTATTTACTGCTAGGTGAACAGGGACCACACATTAAGAGGCTTGCCTATTTGCCTCGCCGCACCGGGACTCGAACCCGGCCCTCTCGGTTGTGAGTCGAGCGTGCTAACCACTACACTACGCAGTGTGTGTGTGTGTGTGTGTGTGTGTGTGTGTGTGTGTGTGTGTGTGTGTGTGTGTGTGTGTGTGTTCACTGTTTGATCTGCTGCAGTCTCTGACGAGACAGCCAGACGTTACCCTCCGGAACGAGCTCAGAGCTCATTATTTCCGATCTTCGGATAGGCCTGAGACCAGGCACACACCACACAACGGGACAACAAAGTCACAACTCCTCGATTTACATCCCGTACCTACTCACTGGTAGGTGAACAGGGGCTACACGTGAAAGGAGACACACCCAAATATCTCCACCCGGCCGGGGAATCGAACCCCGGTCCTCTGGCTTATAAAGCCAGCGCTCTAACCACTGAGCTACCGGGCGTGTGTGTGTGTGTGTGTGTGTGTGTGTGTGTGTGTGTGTGTGTGTGTGTGTGTGTGTGTGTGTGTGTGTGTGTGTGTATTTCAGTGTTTCATCATCCTTTATCGCTGTAAAATGTAGGCCAGTGTTTGCAAGGTCGCGTTTTCTTCCCTCCCTTGAAGGCCTTTGACTAACAGAGGAAGTAAAGCCCCAGAATAACCTTTCCTCCCCGGGGCTCAGTAACACGCCTGTACACTGCATCTTTCAAGGGGCCTCGCCAGGAGCTCAAGGGGATAAAACATGCAGGCAACGTATCATCGCTTTGAAGACCATCCCTTGTCCTATCGTGTGTGTGTGTGTGTGTGTGTGTGTGTGTGTGTGTGTGTGTGTGTGTGTGTGTGTGTGTTCATATGTTTCTCTTGTTTTCCAATATGGTTTGATAGGCTACAAGAGTTGTCAGGAGTGTCTTTCTTGATAGGGGAAAGTGTAATTGGAAACACTAGGGTTTAACTTTACTCTCTCTCTCTCTCTCTCTCTCTCTCTCTCTCTCTCTCTCTCTCTCTCTCTCGATCCTGGCAGGCATCCCCGCTTTGAGAGGAGAGTGGTGGCGATGGAAGCGGCGACGGGAGATTAAAGAAGAGATGGAAGAAATATTGCCGTGTTGTCCTTGAGGCAATCCATCTCACACTGCAACGCTATTCTCTTCTCTTCCTCCTCCTCCACCTCCACCTTCTCTATCCCCCTTCTCACCTTCTTCCTCGTCCATCTCGCCTCGCTCCTTTTCCCTCTATAAATAACCACACTTGTCCGAACCCTGACACTGTGCATTATCACCCTTGGTTTCCCTTCCACCACCATTACCACACCACTTTCAATTCATTTCACCACCACCACCACCACCACCACCTCCAGTGAATTTCGATTTATTTCTCGCGATAGATAAAATAGAAAATAAAAAGATAAATAAGGTTGAGGGTATGGTATTGACGGTTCGATACTTTACGCCTCAATAAAGCCGCCGATTGTCGAGACTGAGGAAGAATAAGACAAATAAAATCGTGCTCGGCTTTGTTTGGAATGACAGCACACGTCCACTGAATTTCTTGGCCTTTTGCTTCCCGCTGAAAAATGGGAACTGCTGTGGCGGAACTGTTGTTGATGTTGCTGTTGCTGTTATTGTTGTTATTCTTATTCTGCTGGCTGAATGGAAATGTGCGCTTGTGATGGTAGGAATTTTGTATTGAATATCCGCAAAATATGACGATAAAACAGAATATAACATTTTCCAAGTCGGGTGAATTGAAAAGTGTTCTAGGAAATCTTTTGTGGATATTCTGAATAGAAGGTTGGTCGGTCAGTTGACTGCCGCGTTTCTTTTACCAGCGAAAAACTACTCATCAAAAAAACTTCAATGAGCAGACACCATGAAGGAGTCAAATCATGAAGAACCACTACCCTTCCACTTCACTCACTTTAAGAAAATCACATGAAGAAACACAGTACAAATTTTGAATAGACAAATACCATTAAAGAGTCAAATAATTAAGTATTACTATTGCTACCCTTGCACTTCACAAACCCATAAGAAAATCACACAGAGAAACACAGTAGGAGTCAAATAATGCCGAGTCACTACTATTGCACTTCACTGACCCGTAAAAAAATCACAGAGAAACACAGTACCCAATGCAAGTAGAAAAATACCATTAAAGAGTCAAATAATGAAGTGTTACCATCACTAGCCTTGCACTTCACTGACCCATATAAAACACACAAAGAAACACGGTACAGTACAAAGCTCAAATAGGCAAATACTATACGACAATGTAAAATATATACCTGAACATTAAGAAAATCACTGAGCAAGGAGGACATTATTATAGAAGCAAACCATAAAAATAAATTAAAAATAAATAACAACCGGGCGGGAAGAAGGTTGTGTGGGTGAGTCGGGTGAAGCGTCAGAGAGTGGGCGGCGGGCGGGTGTTCGATGAATAATGCAACCGTTAATACTAGAGTGCGTGAATGCAGAGATGAATCAGTAACATGAAGGGAGGTCAGAGGTATGAATAGCGAGCACTGCCTGGGATAGTGACTCAGCGGAACGGTTAAAGATTCAGATTCCGACTCCCACACACTTTCCTCCTCCGAATACTTCATAAAGAGGTTAAGTGCAGGTTTTTGAGGCAGAATGGAACCTCTCTCTCTCTCTCTCTCTCTCTCTCTCTCTCTCTCTCTATTCCTTCATCCACTTTCCATTCCTTTCAATTTTTCTTTCCCATAGCCAAGATTTATTGCATTTCTTTTTTTCCCTTTTCTTCTGTCTTTTTTCTCCATTTTTCTTCTCATTTATCCTTTACTTTATCTTGTTCCTCTTACTTCTCATTACTTCTTGACTATCCCTTCTTTCTCTTTCCCCTCATTACTTCCGTGACCTCCTCTTCCTTCCCTTTCCTCCTCTCATTAATTCTTTACTTTCTCTTCCTTCTCTCTCCTCTTATCACTTCTCTTACTTTTTTTCCTTCTCTCTCTCTCCTCTCACCACTTCCCTCACTCCATCCACCTCCTCTCCTTCAATACGCTCAATGATCTCCTTTATATTACGTAGTTTCCCTCACACATCTTCATAAATGTATAAATTGTTAATGAATCTTTGCATCAAGCTCGCTGTATAAAACATTACCGTATATCTAATAGTCACATTACTGACAATAAATAGATAAATAACAGCAATAACACTTATCTTTTAATCAACACGGATGCAGGAAAAAAAGGAATGAAATATAGGGATAGTTTAAAAGAGAAGAGAAAACGTGGCAGGAAAGAAATGAAGGAAGAGAGGAAGAAGCAAGATTTATAGCAATGAAAGAAAACGAGGGAGGGAATTTAGTCTCAGAGGACAGGAAATGGAGGAACCGTGGGGAGAGAGAGAGAGAGAGAGAGAGAGAGAGAGAGAGAGAGAGAGAGAGAGAGAGAGAGAGAGAGAGAGAGAGAGAGATAAGCAGGGCAGATAAGGAAAGAGGAGGGATGGTGTAGAGAGCGGAGTAGAGGAAGAATGGGGAAAATAGAGGGAAAAGGAGATAAAGTAACGTGTGGATGCGGTGGGGAGGAAGCCAGATGCGGAAGGATGATGGGGCAAGGGGAAAGTGAGGCACGAAGAGAGGAAAAGGAACATAATACAAAAAGCAAAAAGTGAGAGAGGGAGGGAACAGAGAGAGGGAGAAGACAACAAGAGAGGGATAGAACAGGAAGGAGGTGGTGAAAGGAACGTGTGTGCTGGACGAGGAGACAAAAGGAAAGGAAACTCACTGTGATCGGGGTCCCAGAACATCATCATGAACTCTTCCTGAGCCGGCTGACAGGTTGCCGCTCCTCGCATCGTAACTGTGGGGAGAGAACAGTGCCATCAGAGAAAGAGAAAGAGAGAGGCGGAAGGGAGAGGGGGGGGACTCGTCGTATCTGAAAACAGCACAAAGAAGCTTTTTTTCCAGATCATACGAAACACACGGTCAGCTCCACAATGACTCGTTTCCAGTGATCCTATTGTGGAAAAGAGCTGAAATCTGTTTTGTGTGTGTGTGTGTGTGTGTGTGTGTGTGTGTGTGTGTGTGTGTGTGTGTGTGTGTGTGTACACGTTATGAATGACAATCTTGCTCTCAGAATCCCCTGAAGGTCGTCTCCGCCATGATGACCTTTTGGCACAATTATCACGGAAGACAAACCCTGCTGGAGACTGAGAAAGCGATAAACCTACAGATAAAGTGTATGTATATTCACAGAACACACATCTATTTTCGAATTACTCATGTGTCTATCTACCCATGCTCTTCAGCCTCTAGGCCAGTAGTTCTCAACCTTTTTGTAGTTAAGAACCCCTGAGTTATTAGATCATTTACCCAAACCCCCAATAATCTGACATCGAATAGACTGTTAATTTAGGGACTAATACCAACTCAATATGCTATGGTACTGTAAAGGATATTATTACATCAGCCATCCAAGGACCCATAAACATCATCTTGTAAAGCCCCCTGGGAGGGTTCGCGAACTCCACGAAGAGAATCAGTGATAAGGAATGAAGGGTATAGAGTAAAATATTGATTGAAAATTATAGAAATGTAAAAACAGATAGAGAGGTGGATAGATAGATAAAAATCGCAAAAATAAAAAGATACATAAGTAGGAATTCAGCTTTTCTTTTTTTCATGACTAATTATACAAACTTCGAATCTTTCCTATCACACACACACACACACACACACACACACACACACACACACACACACAGATAGATAGATAGATAGATACGTTTATTGACCACAGTTTACAAAGACAAAAACTAAACATATATAAGAAAATTATAGTAATGAAAACGAAACAAGAATGAGAACAATTATAGAAGTCATCGTCAAAACTACTGTAGTCAAAAAAGAATCACAAAATAAGTAGAAAAGTCGGTGTAAAAATATGCCAACACATTGTATACGTACAGTACATGATACATTCACTCATATAAACGCAAAATATCATAAATAATTTTGCAAGAATCTTTATGTGAATATTTTCCACTAAACAGATCCGCCATATTAGTCAAACCCGTGGAGATTCTAATATCGTTTGACACAGGGCAGTCCTCAACAACGTGATTTTCAGTTTGTATCATTCCACACATACATAATCGCTCTTCTCTCGGTAAACGCCTCGCCTGTTCCACCTTTCAGTCTCAATGCATAAGCTGTGACCAGATACACGGAGACGTGTGAACGCCATCCTGTAGCGATCATTGACACACACACACACACACACACACACACACACACACACACACACACACACACACACACACACACACACACCCATCCACACACACCTACCCACACACACACACACACACCCACCCACACACACACACACACGGTAAAACACAGTAAGACGTGGTACATAATGGACGAAGAGAGCCAAGAATGGAAGGGAAAGAAAGGCATCTGGGAGGCTCCCGCCATCGTGACGTCACAGCCTGGCCAGTCGGGTCTGGCGGGCTGATGACGTCACGGACTTGACCTGGGCCGTCCCGGCCTGGCGGGCTTATATACGTTACGTAAATTATTTAAAAAATTACCTTTCAAAAAAAAAAAAAACGCCGTCAGACCCTAATGCTTTACATATTCTGACTTAGCACATATTTCAACGAACACCAAAAATATAAACAGATTCCAGATCCCAATAATATTAAAGATTTTTCTAAAAAACTATTAATAAAATGTTGGAACCCTTACCCCCAATAGAATATTTAAATGTCCGCCCATGTTGCCTTCAAAAGACATTCAACACACTTTAAAAGATGTGAACAGTCTTTTCCAACACTTTAAAGTGAGTTAAAGCTAGAAATAAATAATTCACAGGGGTACCAACAAAACTATTATTGGAACATTACCACCCTTAGAAAATTATTATACTCTCCACTAATTCCACTGACCAGGAAAGCGAAAAACTTTAGATTACATCAACTATTTTTTTGAAAACAGTAACAACTTGATACAGGTTCAGTCAAAAAAAAATTCCCAGGATGGTCATGAAAATCTGGCGCCAAAAAACGTCCTTATTTAACACTAAAAAAAGTTAACTCGGATGGAAAACACTTCAAACACAACGAAATACTAGCATAAAGCATCAAATCTTACTACTGAGCCCAAAAATACTGCCCAGGAATTAATCAAAATAATTATGGATTCTGGGCGGGCTGGACATACCGAAGATGACGGCGGGGCCTTGGAGAATGTCAACCAATCCCCCCTTGGACCTCACTTAAACCTTCATCAAACTAAAACCTGGCTATGGCAGCTGTATCTCAATAGCTGATATGAAAGCTTAGTAATACGACTGCATGTTGTGGCAAGACAGGTCTATGCTAGTGAGGGATAAGGGAGGAAAATGCCAATAAATGTGAGGTCCAAGGTGGCGGCAGGGTCTGTTGTCGGGTGGACCTCCCTCCACTACCTCACGTAAAAACATTAACCAAAATTTAAACCTGGCCATGGCGGCTGTGCCTCAACGCTGGATATGATGGCTTAGTGCCGTGGCTACATGTTGAGGCAAGGCAAGTCTATAATAGTAAGAGATAAGGCAGATAATGGCTGATGACAGAGAAGGGGGTGGCGGGATACGGGGGATTGTTTACATTAGCTAGGGTTGGTGTTGGCGGGTTTCAGTGTCCTGGTGGAGTTGATACAGTGTCAGTGGTGGTGAGGGCAGTAAGGCAGGACGAGTCAACACACTCAAATACCGAATCACTCGCTAATAATTAGGTTAAATAAAGTTAATAAGTCATGTCAATGTACCCCCGCCCACCCAGCCTTCCCTAACCTTAGCCTACCACAAACACACACGCACAGTAAACAATATTATGAGTGTTTGTGTGTGTGTGTGTGTATCTTTCGTTGCACAGATGGTAAAGCAGTGTGTGTGTGTATATAATATGTACGTGTATGAGTGTGAGCATGTATGCGTGTATGTATATGTGAGCATGGCCACACACAACACCTTACTTCTCCGAGACCAGAATAACTTGCAATAACACTCCCGAATCTCTACAAGTAATCACGTTCACTACCAATGGCACTGCCACTACCACACAGCTCTCCACCTGCCACTAGCGAGGGTTCCCGCCTAGCCACTGGTCACGTGATACCACCTCACTCTCTCATTGGCTACAGACCAAAGACTGTTTTAATTGATGAAAAGCGCTCAAGTTACACACGCCATGAAAACAAACAAACACACACACACACACACACACACACACACACACACACACACACACACACACACACAAGCAGTAAAGAGAGTTTGGTTGTGTTGTACGTCAGAAAATCATGATCATATAGCGCTGATACGAAATTATCAAACGTAACGAAGATACATGCATACATACATCAGTAAAAGAGGCGTCACTTCGGTAATTTAAGTATTTTTACGATTTATTTTTCAATCTCCCGTACAACACCAAGGTGATATAGAACTTACTGTTGTTGTCATGCTATGAAGAACAAATAACATTAACTTTCCTTCCTCTAATAATGCGTCGTACAGTTCCCACATCTGGCCTTAAGTAGCGCGAAGATAGCTACATCCCCACATAGCGCCTCTCACCTCTCGCTACCCCGCAGCGCCTCAATAATTGCTAACCAACAACCCAGAGGAGTGAGTGACGCCAGGTGAAATGGTTTATGAATCCCTATATAAAGCATCGGTCTGGAGCTCCGAGTGTGGATGTAATAGTGATGTGACAGCGCAGTGGTCATCGCCTCTCGTTCGTGTCGCTGCGGCCTGGAATTATTCGAAAGATAGAAACTGTTTCGCCTCGTCTTTCTTCCAGTTTAAAGTACTTCTTAAGTATTAATAGCAACAATATCATAGCTATAGATTCCCAGCCGTAGTCTAGTAATGATGATAATGATAATGATGAGGATGAGGGTAACGATTACCGCCGCTGTTGATGAAAATGGCACTACTGACACACACACACACAGAAAGAGAGAGAGATAGCATCCACGACACCAAAGCTTCATCGCTCACTGAGGAAACACTTATGGTGAAATAAACAAATGTCATCAATGTATTGTTAAGGGGAGGTTTACACTCACCTCTAACAAACACTCCTTAAATTTGTGTTCACCTTTTCCTTTCGCGTTTTCAATTCCAATTCCTCTGTTCAGCACTCGCACCATCACACACACACACACACACACACACAGGCCGCGGCAGAGCAAACGTTCCGACGAAGGATATGCAATTTTTTTTACATTTAGAAGCACGACCTCGGCATCTTTTGAAGGACTTTTCACTCGCTCTACCATCCTTCATGTTACGGCATCTCTCTCTCTCTCTCTCTCTCTCTCTCTCTCTCTCTCTCTCTCTCGCTCTGAAAATGGGAGTTATATTTTCTTAACCACTTTCCCGTGTCCTCAAAACTATTTCACCCAGTCTTTTTACTCCCCAAGTGAAGCGAAACCCTCTCACGAGTCTCATTAGGCAAGTGTGGACATGACGAAGAGTAGTTTTATCATCCCCGCCACTCTCTCTCTCTCTCTCTCTCTCTCTCTCTCTCTCTCTCTCTCTCTCTGAATCATCTTAGTAATCCAGAATGAAATATACCAAACGAGAAGGCTGATGAAATATAACATAGCGATGATAACCAAACTTAACCTAATCTAATCTAACCCAACCTAACCTAACCTCACCTAACCCAACCCAACTCAACCTAACTTAATCTGACCTGACCTGACCTGACCTGACCTGACCTAACCTAAACCAACTTAACCTAACATGACGAGGATAATAAACCGATTTTTAAAAGGGTTTTGTTATCCACTCCTTTATCTTATGGTCATTTTTGGAACGCCACAATTGGTCGACGGTTCATTTTTAGTCTGCAGTGTGTCTTGTCTTCTTCAGTAAATATCTTGTTGTTGTTCTTCTATTATTACTATTTTTTAAAGGCCACATATTAGTTATGTCTCATGAGTGTTGTTGTTTTTTCCTCATTAAACTGTTACTTGAATCTTGAATGCACTCGACTATTCTAATAACTTTCACTACAGTTTGTTAACACCTTCAGTACTGAGACACATTTCTACCATGAGTTTTGGGTGTGATTAGACGATTTTATTTACATCAGGACGGGTTTATGGAGGTCAGAAGATTAATGGTCCAGAGTCTTCACTATTTTAATCTCCACATGAATTTCTGAAGGTGTATAAAATCACTAAATAGTAGCCAGAATAAATATGAAGACGTGTCATGATACTGAGGAGGTCGAACTGCTACTAGAATGCTAAAAACACTTCAATATCCTAATAGCTTTCAGTACAGTTCGTCAATTGTAATCCACATAAGTCCTAAAAACACTGGAGATTATTTGCTTATTTTGTTTACGTTACACGCATACACATTTCTACTTCATACCCACAATTCCTCACAGTTGGACCATTCCTGCTGGTAATCACCATAACCATCATCACCCATTACTAGTTTATGGCTGGAATAACCCTCCTCTATCCCGGCTTGGTTTACGGCAGTGTGTCAATTTATGGTAAGGTTCACTGGAATCCTTTTCCATCTCGTCTCCCCACAATTCCACGCGGACGTTCGAATATTACCTTAGTTTATTGGTTATCAAGACTCGTATTCTCAAACCCTTCCTCTCTCGTAATGACAGTTTTGAAGGGCCACAGAGATTATGAGTCAGGTTATCATGGCTATTTCTTCCCTTTCATCATATAAATTCTTATACTTTATTTGGTTATCAAGATTATTATTCTCAAACCCCTTTTGTTCTCATAAGGATTATTCTTAAATGCTATGGACATTATGAGTCAGGTTATCGTGGCTAATTCTCCTTTTCACCAAGCAGTTCCTTTGTTAAACTATCACCGGAATCATGAAAGCATTAGCAGAAAACGTAATGATTTTCAAGAGAGTCTATTAACCCCTTCAATACTGGCACGCATTTTTTACCTTGAGTTTTCTAATATAATCAGTGATTTTACTTACATTAGAAAGGGTCTATGGAGGTCAGAAGATTAATGGCCAGCGTTGTAACTATTCCAATCCCCACGTAAGTTTCTGAAGGTGTTTAAAATCACCAAATAGTAAGCGGAATAAATATGAAGACGTGAAGGAAATAAAAGCAGTCGAGGCAAGACTCGGAAACAATTAGTACTATGAACCTAAGTGTGTGTGTGTGTGTGTGTGTGTGTGTGTGTGTGGTGTTCCTCGGGAGTGAAATCGTGAAAGAGGTCAAGGTAATTTCCCTAGTGTGTTGTGTGATCTCGTTCCTCTGCTCACTAACGCGCTGGTCGTTCATGTTCGATCCAATAAATAGATAATATTCCTCAAGGGGAGTAGAGTGTTTCATTTTCTGACCGGAAAACACCAATACACCAATTTTTATGATGATGGTAGTGCTGGTGGTGGCAGTGGTGGTGGCGGTAGTAGTAGTAGTAGTAGTAGTAGTAGTAGTAGTAGTAGTAGTAGTAGTAGTAGTAGTAGTAGTAGTAGTAGTAGTAGTAGTAGTAGTAGTAAAAGTAGCAAGAACGGAATTAACACCAGAACAGCCTTGATAACACAATTTTGAGCTACATCTCCTATATTCTCCACCTCTTCCTCTATACTCCTCCAAATTCTTCGTTCTTCTCCTCCTTCTCCTGCTGCTCATCCTGCTACTTTATCCTTCGCTCTTCTCCTCCTTCTACTTCATCTTCTGATTCTCCCCGGGCCTTCTCCTCCATATCGTCATTACCAGCGCCAGGCAATCCCGGACGCCTGGTGCGCTTCCTCGTGTGCTCCGTGCGAGTGCTGGGCTTCACTCGCTCACAGGATCACACTTCCCGAGAATTACGAGGCCTCAGATCCTACGTCCACTCCCACACACACACACACACACACACACACCTTGCGACATTACACCTAAAGCACCTTATTTAATTAGCAAAGCCCCACACTCTCTCTCTCTCTCTCTCTCTCTCTCTCTCTCTCTCTCTCTCTCTCTCTCTCTCTCTCTCTCTCTCTCTCTCTCTCTCTCTCTCTCTCTTATTCATGCACTTTCCATTTTCCTTTCATCAATGCAAAGTCCAACGTTTAACTTTTCACTGCGAAACTTTTCTTCAGATTTCCAACGTTGGGCTGAGTTTATAACATAATATATACTCTGCATAAAATAACTCCCTAAACTGGCAATAATTTCCAGAGGTATTTTTCGGTGACTGTGCTGGAATCCACATGTTATAGCGACACCCAGCAGACCGGAATGGAAGCGCGGCGCCATTGAACCAAGTTTGTGAGAGGGAGTGTTGGATTGAGAGCAAGGTGGAGCAGGAGATGGCCGGTTCACTGCACTACTCACTCGCCAACTACTGCGCCTTCATATTCATGTGTCCGTGTGTCTTTTCTCTGTTTATTATTGCCGCAGAGTCAATAAAAGTGAAGCTGATGATAACGGTGATTGGTTTGAGGGTAAAATGTCTCTTTTTTTTATCTTTCTCTCTCTCTCTCTCTCTCTCTCTCTCTCTCTCTCTCTCTCTCTCTCTCTCTCTCTTGTATATGTCTATGCGCCAATGTTAATGACGCTGATTGATGGAAAAGAACAAAATGTGAGTCTACATGTCACTTCCTCTCTCTGTTTCTTTGCCTCGTGATGCTGATGATGATGATAACTGGCTAAGAGAATAAGAAAAAATGCCACTTTCTTTCGCTGTTTTCTTTTTTTTTTTTCTATGTCAACATTAACGATGGTAAATGTCAATATAACTACCGTACTTTTTTTTGTTCGCCTTATGAAACGCACTATTTTCAAATGTAGATGATTCGAATTCTAGCCTTATCGTGCGTCTTACATCCCGAGGGTTGAGTTGTAGCAAGGCAAGGGGATTACAGTTACCTAGAAGCAACTGTTTTCAGAATCTTCCCTCTACCCATTTCAAGTCCTGTGGTATGCCAAGAGTCAATCAAGGAGTCGTCAGTTACCAGAGGAAAACTGTTAGTAGATCCGAGGACCCAAGACGAGTGTGGGACGCAAAATTAGAATTATCTAGAAGCCATTATGTTCAGAATCTTCCCTCTCCCCATTTCAAATCCTGTGGTATGCCAAGAGTCAATCAAGGAGTCGTCAGTTACCAGAGGAAAACTGTTAGTAGATCCGAGAACCGGAGACAAATGTACGATGCAAAATTAGAATTATCTAGAAGCCATTGTGTTTAGAATCTTCCCTTTTTCCATTTCAAGTCCTGTGATATACCAAGAATTAATCGTCAGTTGTTATAGGAAAACTGTTAATAGATCCGAGAATCCAAGACGAATGTAAGACGCAAAAAATACAATGAGAGGGATTGTGGCAGTTCACCTGACTTCCATCCGGGATTATATGACGGAATGGATCAGCGTTGGATATAGTGTTGCCTCATCGCCGAGTCTCCGTGACCGTGTAACATGAATACCCAAAACACGTCTCTTGTCACTGGATATCTATTCCTCGATGGACATTTTTCTTCGCGAGCATCAACAAGGCCCAGAACCTTCCACCCAGTACTGTACTCCCTACATGTTATGAGGTATTCGCGTAGTTGATATATGTTGGATGTAATTGTCTCGCTACACGTGGCAGCCTTCTGTACCCGTGGCGGGGCGGTTATGCCATAGAGCTTTAATGAAGTATAAGACTGTAGGGAAGCAATAAGAACAAAAACAACAAAAATAACAAAAACAACAAGAATAATGAGAACTAATGGAAAGATAAAAACAACAACTACAACAGCATCATCATCATTAACTTCTTCAATACTAGGGCATATTTTTATCTTAAGACTTGTGTACGATTAGACCCTTTTATTGACATTAATTTAGGATCTATGGAGGTCAGAAGATTAATAGACACAGTCTTCACTATTTCAAGATCCCCACATAAGTTTCTGAATCTGCATAAAATCATCAAATAGTAATCAGAATGAATATGGAAACGCGTCATGGTACAGAAGAGGATAACAACTGTGGCATTTACGAATACTACTACTACAACCACCACTACTACTGTTTCTCCCTCCTCTTATTCTTTTCTTGCTATTTTTAGACTTTCCTTCTTCGTTTTTGTTTAGTCAATACTGCACTAACAAGGACAGCAACAAAATAAACATCTGCAGAAATAATAAAAGTAAGAATACCAGTAACAACAGCGAAACATTAGTAGTTGTGTGTCTTTCCGCTGCTGAAAACAGGAGCTTTATTCAACAAAACAATGACGCAAGAGTCTCGGGGAGGCTGCTAACGAAAGGGAACCAGAAGGAACACATTCATTCGAGAACTTAGGGGAGAGAAACAGTTACCTAAATTTCCACCAGCTACATAATTCCTGGGATATCTAATTATGTAGATATCTTTTTTCCAACATCAGTGCATGTGTGTTTGGGTTCAGTGTATAATAATTTACTGCGCTGCTTTGTATTTCACTCTGATATGAATCTATTTGTGTTCGAGTGAGTGTATCTGCTTGTGTGTGTGTGTGTGTGTGTGTGTGTGTGTGTGTGTGTGTGTGTGTGTGTGTGTGTGTGTCTTTTTATGTTTATGCGTTTCAAGTTTTATTGTGTTTTAAGCCATTTACAAGTTCTTATGGAAATCATTTTGATGAACCATGCCTTCCAAGTCCTCCTGTAACTGTAATATTTGGTTGTGGTCAATCTCTCTCTCTCTCTCTCTCTCTCTCTCTCTCTCTCTCTCTCTCTCTCTCTCTCTCTCTCTCTCTCTCTCTCTCTCTCTCTCTCTCTCTCTCTCTCTCTCTCTCTCTCTCTCTCTCTCTCTCTCTCTCTCTCTCTCTCTCTCTCTCTCTCTCTCTCTCTCTCTCTCTCTCTCTCTCGTCTCATATTACGGATGCACTTTTGTTATAACTTCCTGCAGCAACTTTCTCCCACCTATGCTCGTCGACTCCAGCTTTTTTTTCCTCTTCCCCTTCTCACTGCGTTAACCATTTTCTGCATTATATTGATACCACTGTTTTCCTGGCCACTCTATGTCTGCCAACCGTATTCACCAGCCTGTCAGCCAAACACTAACACCCCTTAACCTTTGCAGGCTTCACTTTTTCATATTTTTTTCGCGATATTAAAGGCAAAATACCTCCCCGTCACTTCTCAAAATTCCTTTCCTTTCTGGCCACCTGACGGGGATCAATGAGACTCAATGTTGTGGATTCTCGTGTATTGATCAATCGACTCGCTATCGTTTACTGAGTGGATTTTAAAATACTACTTATTCCTTTTCTCTCGGATCTATATTGGTCTGCGTGCTTGAGGTTTATCGAGGTATTGACAGGTTCTGAGCGCCCTCGCTACCCTGTCACTCTTTTGTCCCCCACCTGGCGATTCAAAGATCTCAGGAGCAGAAGGCAGCACGCGACTGTACCTTAGTTCGTGCTTTGATGTTCCTCTTAGCGCTGTCATCTTTATCTTAGCAGGAAAGGGCAAGCACATTCCTGGTATCTTGTTCTACTCGTGCGTGTATAGAGCGTGCTTGCTCTCTTGACTGGTTCTGCATTCCACGAGTTTCTCCTGTGTACCATGTGAAAGTCACACATGCCAGTTTGCCAGTTCGTTTTTTATTTATTTTCGTCGTGAGGTGAAATATGTAAAGCTATGTAAAGTTGTTACCTAATGCAAACTATCCTTGCCTAACCTAACACAGTCTTGGCTAACCTAACGTAACACAACACAATATTACATCGTATAATAACACAGCGCAGCGTAAGTTAACCTCTTCATTACAAGGACGCGTTTCCATATTTATTTTGGTTACTATTTAGCGATTTTATACAGTTTCATAAGTTTATGTGGAGATTGAAATAGTGAAGACTGTGGCCATTAATTTTCTGACCTCCATAGACCCTTCTTAATGTCAATAAAATCATTTAATTATAAACCAAAAGTCAAGGTAAAAATGCATCTCACTAATGAAGAGGTTTACCTTGCTTATCATAATCCAACCACAAAAAGTAACCGATCGAATGCCACATTTACAACCTGAGTGTTTTCTGAGAGGATGGAAGATAACAACTCGTGATTCAGTACTGGGACACATTTTTACCTTGAGATTTGTTTACGATTAGACCATTCTATTTACATTAGGAAAGGTCTATAGAGGTCAGATGATTAATGGCCACAGTCTCCACTATTTTAATCCTACACATGAATTTCTGAAGCTGTATAAAATCAGCAAATAGTAAACAGAATGAATATGGAAACGCGTCATAGTACTGAAGGGGTTAAGAGTGTAGCCCAGAGTTGCATTGTTGTATTTCACTGCACTGAGCGCTCGTACAGAACAAATGGACTCGTGCTCCATTAATCTGCATCACTGAGCCAGTATTTTATCACTCACTGACGAAAGAGAAAGAAAAAACAAACTTGATTTTCCGAATTCTTACGTTACTGGTGCTCTTGCCAAGTAAGTTTTATTATTCAGCTTCTTTCCTTCAGTTCTCTTTCTTTCTCTATTTTTGGTTCTTTCTTTATTTTTCTCCTCTCTTTTTTTACCATTGCTTGTTTCCTTCTTCCACCACGGCGCTGTCTGGAACGTCAAATATGCTATCGAAGAGGCGTCTGTCTTGGCCGCGCGAGATATTGCATTCCTGGGGAGCTTAACAAAACCACCCTGCTCTTGTTAAGCTTGGGGAGAATGCCGATCTTAGCATTTCTTCTTAAACTTAATTGTAAGTTTGTGAAGTTAAGTACAAATGATTGCACACTGTACCTTTCTACCTCTTTAATTAACCCTCGTGTTAGGAACTAAGAAACCCTGGATTGTTTGCTCCGGTGAGATTAATAGAACAAAATGTGAAAGATAATTCACCCCTTCAGCACCATGAGGCGTTTTTATATTTATTCTGGTCACTCTTTGTTCATTTTACACAGCTTCAGAAACATATATTGGGGTTAAAAAATAAAAACTCTGGCTATCACTCCTCTGACCTCCATAGGCCATTCCCAATGTATATAAAATCGTTTTACAGTACCCAAAAGTCAAGGTACAAATGCGTCTCACTAGTGAAGGGATTTAGATCACTGACGGAGAAAATTTAATGGCGAAGGTAAGAAAAGGATATGGGAAAGGAAGGAAGAAGAGAAGGAAGAAAGGAATGGATGCAGAGACGCTTCAATCAAGTAAATCATCTGGGCGAAGCTTTAGAATAATGTCTCGCACGCATGACTGGGAACGAACCACTTTGGATGAGTCGTTGTAATAAGCAGTAATTGCCATTCTTAAACGCATATTTAGTCTATTATATGGAGCGTCCTAATCAAGGCAAGATAACTAGATGGAATCAGGCGGACCATGCCACTAAATTGGGAGCACGTCACGTTTCCGGTGGGCGATTGAAGTTCGACTTTTATGAAGCTTATTCAATCACCGAGCCGGATTGGATCATCATTTTTGGCTTTTCTTCTACTTTTTTACAAGCGAAAAACTAACAAAGATATATTCACTGTCTCATTCTTCTCAGCGATACAAATAGATGTAATTTCTCCGTGATTATTTTCCTTTTCTCACGCCGAGAACAGAACACACTCGCGTCATTAACCCTTTCAGTACCATGACGCGTTTCCATATTCTTTCTTACTATTTGGTGATTTTATACAGCTTCAGAAACTTATGTGAGTGATTAAAATAGCGAAGACTGTGGCCATTAATCTTCTGACCTCCATAGACCCTTCCTATTGTCAATAAAATGGTCTAATTGTACACGAATCTCAAGGTAAAAATGTGTCCCAGTACTGAAAGGGTTAATATTGCAGCTGTGTTTTTTGTTAAATAAATATTAATATAACTTTCTCTGCGTTTCCTCAATTCAATCGGGAGTTTGGAATTTCCTTACCGAGACACATTTTGAATATTTTACACTTATTTTTCATAACAAGATTATTATTACAACCTTTTATCTTAACTTGAGTAACTTTCCTTGCCTCCGCCAGCATTAGTAATCCAATTCAGTATCAGAAACATAAAGATAACTGCAAAATCTCATTGAGTCAAGAAAAGTTTTGTCTTCTTACTGTGTTTCCTTATGAACACAACTCGCTATTCAATATGGCTTCCGAAATCCAATTGAAAATAAAAATAAAACGACTCCTGATTCCACAGATTTACGGTCTATTTTCTCTAATGGTATTATTCCGCCCTTCTGTGTATTATCCTTCCTTCTGTTCTTTATCCCGTAACGTCTTTCAGCTTTCTCTTCCCCTGCTTGCTTTTTTTCTTCCTTTTTGCTCCCCCATCTCTTCCTTATGGTTCTCCCTTGCTCAATTTTCTTAGTTAACTTCAACTTTATTTTTCTTCACACCTCTCCTCTCCCTTTTTCCCATCTGTCTTCCATGTTTTACCCTTCATATATATATCTCTCTCTCTCTCTCTCTCTCTCTCTCTCTCTCTCTCTCTCTCTCTCTCTCTCTCTCCACAGCTGGTCATAATGTTCCCCATTTTCCCTTCTTAACATCACTTCCCTTCCTGACTTACTACCATTTTTCTCCTCATTCTCCTTTACACCGCATTTTATTTCTTCCTTTTTACCTTTCACACTCTCTTCTCTCACATCCCTTTCCTTCCCTTCCTGGCGCCGCTCCTTTTCCTTCGTTTTTCCCTCGCTATTCAGGTCCCCAGTCGGATAAAATAACAAAGGGCTTCTGGGGCTCCACAAGTTCTCTGTATTGGCTTATCACTCCCTGATTTGGCAACTCGGAACCACAACAAGAAAACTCCGTGCAGCTACTTTCTCCCTATCACACGCGCTCGCTTACCAAACACACACACACACACACACGTCCCAGAAGGAGGAGGAGGAGGAGGAGGAGGAGGAGGAGGAGGAGGAGGAGGAGGAGGAGAAGGAAGAGGAGGCGGAAAAGAAAATTATCAACAACAACGACAAAACTTACCTGTATACCTATTTTTTCTCTATATTAATTCTGAAAATATGTTATATTCAGACTGTTTTAACATCGCGTGTGTGTGTGTGTGTGTGTGTGTGTGTGTGTGTGTGTGTGTGTGTGTGTGTGTGTGTGTGTTCGTCATGAGGGTGCATATGATAGAGGCAACACCCATCAAGTCAGTTAGGCGTGACTGGAACCTCTTACTCGGCGGAAGGGAAAAGTTAGGGATGGAATATCTTCCTTTCCCGCTTCCTGCTGAGAGGAGAGAAGTGGTCTCCGTAGCGCAGCAGCAGGTCGGGTGTCAGTCCGTGTGTAATGTGTCTGGACAGGCGATGTGAGCACGGCCTGGTTTTGTTCACTGTTTCTTTTGGAGGTTTAATCCTCTGTAGCTTTATATTATGTGTAATATTTCTCATCCTGCTTTCTTCCCGCCATGGAAATACTATAAATTAGCACAAAAACGAAATAATAGTTTAAGCAAATTATGTATTGAGGATTAATTTTGAGTGGTACCAACAAACCAATGAACTAGCACTGTCGCACAGCAAGTGATTCACTGTTTAGACTCAGCAACAAGTTTCTATTACGTGCTTTTGGTTTTGAAATAATGTAGACAGTCAACCTACTGAGTATTGATCTAATCTTTCCTCTTAGTTGACACAAGCTGATGTTTTGTTTTTTCAAAATGCAGCACGTCTTTTCCGGGACAATATTACTCCAACATGGTCCTATGCACAAGTGAAAAGTTTGTTTCGACCACAATATCTGAAGCCCCAATATCAGTCTTCAATAATCTATCTTCTCATCAGTCGACACTGACGGTAGTCTCACCAAAACAGTCTTAACGTCAAGTCCTGAAATTGTTATCTTTGCTTACAATGGAGGCATCAAGATATTGTCCTTGAAACTTGTGCACAACGTCGCATTGCAAAGTATTGTTTGAGAATAAACACGCGTGGAATTAGTGGAACTTATAGTCACTCTCCATTATTGTCTACCCCCTCGTAGGCCTTACCTCGCCAGACTGGACGCTCCAGCGGTATTCCAAGCAGCTCAAGGAAGGCTGCTCTGGGCCGTGAGTGGTGTCCTTGAACTCTGCCTCCACTTGAAAACAAGGAGCGAGTTGCACCACAAACACCCAATTTTCCACTCGCTGATACAGCACACACGATTTCCGAGATTATCAATAAAATCTTTTTGCACCACAGTGGCAATATAGCGAGGATTACTGCACAGTTTCCTGCTATAATGAATAAAGCTATATGAAAGACGCTTTTCACTCAGGGAAACTCAACCATCTTGTGGTTCCCATGAGAACGACATCCTCTCACTAGATCAGATTGCTATGTGTAAATCTCAACCATCATGACCTGACATCTCAGCAGCTGCCACACTGCTCTGGTCACCCTGCCCGCCTCGCTTCTTCACTGCTTCCATCAGCTTAGTCACCAGGTTGCATGTTACCTTTGTCTAGTGATGTGCGCCATTTTCCTTCTTGTTGCAATGACACGTGTAAACGCAAATACAATTATCACATCTAGCTTTTGTCAAATGTCGGAATATTTGTTTCAGTTTCAATGAGTCACCTTAAGAGTATTCTTCAAATACTGTCTTGTAAAAGTCTATTCCCCCAGGACGCATTATGTGTGGAAGGCATAATGTCTATCGGATATGAACGAAACTAAGACGATGATAAAGAGCAGGAGAGAGAGAGAGAGAGAGAGAGAGAGAGAGAGAGAGAGAGAGAGAGAGAGAGAGAGAGAGAGAGAGAGAGAGAGAGAGAGAGAGCAGTGAAGTCGCATAGGCAATTACTAGGAAAGAATGTTATGAAGGGACGTTGAGGGAGGTGACCATATGGTAGAAGGAAAGAAAGCGAGAGAACAATCTGCGAGGGAAGGATGGGAAGGAAAAAAAATAAAATTGAATGAATAAACAAACTGGGTTTGAAACTATCTAATAAAAATTTTTGTCACCACTTTTCTCATTCAGGTATTCCCAAATATTGAAACATTAGTGAGTTTGTGTGTATGAAGGGATGTGTATGTGTGTGTGTGTGTGTGTGTGTGTGTGTGTGTGTGTGTGTGTGTGTGTGTGTGTGTGTGTGTGGGTAAGAAAAACAGCAAAGAGAGAAATATCAAACGACACATTTCTTCCTTCCGCCCCCACACGGCCCGGCCAGTGCGGCGTGCAGCGTGCGGGGCGGGTGTTGGGCACGTTCAGGATAACGTGCCTCCTGCCGAAGTGGAACTCTAATGGTGGACGTGTGTGTTTTGAAGTTTGTCTTTTTTTCTGTGTGTGTGTGTGTGTGTGTGTGTGTGTGTGTGTGTGTGTGTGTGTGTGTGTGTGTGTGTGTGTGTCTGTGGCCTCGTAGAGTTTCGTGCAAAGCCTCTCCTGGACGCGGGCGTGATGGAGGACCATTGATATAACTACATTACACACACACACACACACACACACACACACACACACACACACACACACACACACACACACACACACCTTATATGATAATGTTGCAGAGTTTTAAAAAAAATGGTGACCTGCGGAGTTGTGGCAGTGCGGGTTTCCCATGTCAGAGTGTGGGCGTGAATGCGTGGGGCGCGCCAGGGCGCGGGATGAATAGGCGCGGATCACACAGCGGAATGCTTTTGAACCGAGTAAGGGGAAGTAACACTAGAACACTTTTTTTTTAAGAGAATAGATGAAAATGAGTTTTGACAAAATACTTTCATACTAAGGTGCGACGCTCCATGATTACGACAATAAAGGCGAACGGTCATAACAATGCAAATGTGGCGCTTCACAAAATTGTAATGTATCCAAAATAATAAAGAGGAACCACAACGCCGGAATCATGTCACAACACCTCTAACAATACTCCGGGTGAAAAAATATACATGTGTTCACTATCGCCGCCATTCCCCGCCTTTACCCGGCAAAAGGGGAAGAAAAACGGAATAAAACAGAGAGAATGAGACGTGACTGACCTGTAGAAGGGGTGATTCTCCCGCCCGCGGTACCAGAGCACCAGGTGCGGCGTGTTGGTGTTGGTGTTTCGGACTCGGCAGGGCAGCTGGGTGGTCCACGTAGCCATTGTCTCCACTTTCTCCGGGGGCGCTGGAGGGGAAGAGAAATAGGAGGATGAATGACTACAGTTTTATTGCCTCTATAACACCAACACAAATTTCATCACGCCACAAACTGCACTTAACTTTACACAACATTAGCCGCTGCAACAGTACTACTCGCCGAGTTTATATAAAGAAAACCCATAAAAGTTAATCATTTTTCGGAACATTCCAGCGGCAAGAACACCACCACCTAGTATTCACTTTATGAAAGAAACAGCGTCAAGATTCATCCTCTTTATTTTCTTTTTTTTTTTCTTTACTTCCCAACAGAAGCAGAATTTATTCACTTCATGAAAAAAAAAAAACACAAAAATTAATCACTTTCCCGAGACATTTACCCAACAGAAAACGTAGTCACTCAACTGGGAAAAAATGAGAGAAAAAAAAAAGAAACACTACAAAGTTTTCACAACTAAGTGTGGAGGAAAACAGTTGTCCACGTACACTCGTAAAGAACCTGAAAAATAGAACCCTCGCTACATCAAAGCTACGAGGAGAGATTCAGAATTCATAAATACCAAGCAAAAAGAAAAAAATGGCACACTGCAGTCGTCGAGGGTAAGGAAGAGAGAGAGAGAGAGAGAGAGGGGCGGTAATGGTCGCGCGGGAGGAAAAGAAAGGACGGAACGAGGTAGCCAGTATGACAAAGAGGGTGAGGAGCGGTACCCAATAAATGGCTGATATTTACAAGCCCTTCACGCTGTTCATCTGCTGACAAAAGAATCGGGGAAGGAAAGAGAAAGGGTGATACATACGCGTCAGGTAGGGTCGTGTACAGAAAGAGAGAGAGAGAGAGAGAGAGAGAGAGAGAGAGAGAGAGTGTGTGTGTGTGTGTGTGTGTGTGTGTGTGTGTGTGTGTGTGTGTGTGTGTGTGTGTGTGTGTGTGTGTGTGTGTGTGTGTGATCGCATGAGGGACGTGATTAAGTGGAGGTGAACATATGCTGAGAGAGAGAGAGAGAGAGAGAGAGAGAGAGAGAGAGAGAGAGACCCAGACAGACACACAATGAAACAAGTTGAGACACGGTCACACAACACACACACACAGACACACACACACACACACACACACACACACACACACACACACACACACACACACACACACACACACACACATACACACACACACGAGAATAATTAGGCAGGAAGGAAAAGAGAGAGAAAGAAGAAACGATGAGAAAAGTAATCACCAAGAAAGTTATCAGTAAACAAACGCAGCAGAAAAAATGGAGAAAAAAAGTAAAAGATAAGACACAAATACACAATCTCTCGGGAAATCAACAAATAAAAAGAAAGTATTGAAGAATTAAAACAATCGCCAATACACATTCAGACACACTCCTAGACAGACAGACAGATAGACAGACAGACAGACAGACAGACAGACAGATACACACAGGCAGGTAGACGGACGGACAAAGGAGAGAAGGAAAGAAAGAAAGAAAGAAAGACAAACATTACCTTTCTCCTCTTAACAGAGCGCCACACACAGATAAACGCTTCCTGCTCTTCCTCCTCCTCTTCCTCCTCCTCCTCCTCTTCTTCCTCATCCTCCTCCTCTTCCTCCTCTTCTTCCTCTTTCTCTCTCCTCCTCCTCTTCTTCCTCCTCCTACTCCTCTTCTTCCTCTTCCTCTTCCTCCTCCTTCTCCTCCTCCCCTTCCTCCTCCTCCTCCTCATCTTCTTCTTCCTCCTCCTTCACCTTTTTACTCGCACTCCTCTTCCTTTCTCTAATAAAGAAAAATGGTAAAAAGAGAAAAGAGACAAAAAACGAAAGTGGAAGAAAAAATGAGGAAAATAGATAAGAATATGAAAATGAAAATGAGATGAAGCAAAGAATTAAAATGTAAAAAAAAAAAAGTCTTCTCCAGCACACACACACACACACACACACACACACACACACACACACACACACACACACACACACACACACACACGCACACGCACACGCACACAAATATACACACAGGTGAGTTTGGAATATGTTTTGGACACACCTGAAATTGTCAAACTTAAAATGTAACAACAACTTTGGTGCAAAACATACAAGGGAAAAAATAAAATAAAATAACACACACACACACATACACACATACATACACCCAGACAGGCAGGAAAGACCATTTAACGACACATCCTAAATATTCACACATACGAACGAGTGAGTGATAAAGCATGCCATCGAAAAAAATTGAAAGGGAAGTGAGAGACAAAGAAGTAAATGCTCGGAATGACGCTGGAACAAATATAAAATTATGCGAGAAGGAGAATCCGCCTAATGGAGGAAAGAAGCGAGAGAGAAAACGACGCCGTGGCCATTTTGCTGTAAAGAATTAGGTGAATTAGAGAGAGAGAGAGAGAGAGAGAGAGAGAGAGAGAGAGAGAGAGAGAGAGAGAGAGAGAGAGAGAGAGAGAGAGAGAGAGAGAGAGAGAGAGAGAGAGAGAGAGAGAGAGAGAGAGAGAGAGAGAGAGAGAGAGAGACAGACAGACAGACAGACAGACAGACAGACAGACAGACAGAGAGAGAGAGAGAGAGAGAGAGAGAGAGAGAGAGAGAGAGACAGACAGACAGACAGACAGACAGACAGACAGACAGACAGAGAGAGAGAGAGAGAGAGAGAGAGAGAGAGAGAGAGAGAGAGAGAACTATAAGGAATACGTAGAGCATGAAATAGTAGCAGAGTACCGAGACTTACCCAACACTGCCGGGAAGTATGTACAGAGGAACACAGCAGAACACAAAGGAAGATCAAACACAAGCATAAGGGAGGGCTGGTGGTGAGGTGTTCCCAGCTTACTTATACATAAATTGCTTCCAAGAGGGTAAAGTTTACGTGGCACAGGGAATTCTAGACACAAGAGCACTAATACACTCTCCTCATATGGTGATGTACGATAAATGGCTTTCGTACAGAGGAATGCGTCTACCCACACACCAATTCTAAATGTGTTAAGGAAAGTCTAATTTATTTTATCATCTCTCCTCTAATTCACAACCCTTCGCTTCATGGTAATCTATTTCTATCTTGCTAAGTGCACGGCCCTTAATCAATGCATTCTTACCGTAGAGGACAAGAAGAAGTATCGTGTCATTCCAGAGACACAAAGGAAAAACGGTCAAAAATCAAGGGTATAATTGTATATGTCTTTGAACGTTCATTCCCTCTCCTTTTCAAGTATCCTTTCCCAAGCACTTTTAGGGGCGCAGTACAAGTGTCTTGATGTCTTGATCTCATTCATTGGTCACCGGAGGGACGCAGCAAGGAAACTGTCAAAGGTCAAGGGAAGAATCAACGATCAGGTTTAAATACCCACTCACCTCCCTCATTCCTGGCTTGCTTTCTTGTTTGTTGTTTGTTTTTTCCTAGTTTAACGGTGTCTTGCTCCCACGCACTTATCATGGAGGCGGAAAAAACAAGGGAAAAACAAAAGTCACGGGAATAATGAACAATAAACTCACCCACTCACCGCTCTCGTGTCTTTTCCTTGCAATTACTTGAACTCTCAACACTGGTAAAGAAAGATGTGTAAGTGCAACATCAGCACAACACAAAAAGAAAAACTGAGGAGCTTTATGAGAAGAGACACTTCCCTTCCATTGAATGTAATTAAAAAGGAAATAGTTCACACGGAAAGACTTCAGTGAGAAAAAATGAAGAAAGGTGAGGAGGAAAGCCAAAAATAGACAAGGAAATGTTCAGGGAAGAAAGAGAAAAGAGTGTGAGTGGAGGTAGAGAAAAAGAAAAGCGAAAGAACGTAAGAAAAAAGACAAGGCACATAACGAAGAGAAGGAATGCACTCGTAGGTGTGAAAAGAGATGTCAGAATAAAAGACAACTGACAGACGAGGAAGATAAACGCAAGAGAGAAAGGGAGGGAGAAAAGGGAGGATGATCTTATGCATGGAAGCAGCAGAGAAATGCGATAAAGGAGGAACAATCAGATCAGGCTTCATTGCATCGCGTCCAGATGGCACTAAAACTAATACTACTCTCGTATGGTGTATGGCGACTGACTATGGCTCGTATTTTCAAACACTTCTCTTCTTCACCTCCACGATTTCAAACCCTTTATTGTAATTTACACGAGTTTTCCAGGTGTTTTTACGGTTCTAGAGACAGAGTGATTAGATTTTTGCATTATTAACAGGAGAAACAAATGTCTTCTTATGGTTCCGGAGACATAGTGACAAGATTTCTGCATCAATAACTGGAGAAACACTTGAAAACCCCGCTTATCATCTCTGCGGGCCTTGGAAAATAGTCGTGGTGAGAGTAAAGCATTTCTGAATACGGGACTATGGATTCATCAATATGTTACACGTGTTTAATGATTTTCCAGTCACCAGTTTCTCCGTAAAAAGAAAAAAGAAAACAATGCGTACTTTCCTCATTATCTGCTGGTCGTGGTGTTCCATGTGAAGAATATTAGTGAGGAGCGGCGAGATCTGCCTGCAAGCTCTCAGTTCTCATTATTGCCCGGCATTGATTGGTCGCCGCGCTACCTCGTTTATTCCCAGAAAAGAATGTCTCCCGTCAGGCCCCGCATTGGTGATTCCCAGCCAGGAGTGAAGTTGCGAAACACTTTTTTTTTTTTTTTTTTCATCTTTAAATCTTTAATGCAGCAGTTTGGAGTTTCATTAGGTACCAACAACATCATTACCCTCATCACCACACCTATTACAACAACAACAACAACAACAACTGTATTTCCATCTTCCTACGACTTGACTTCTTTTAACCTTTTCAGTACTGGAATACAATTTTACCATGAGTTTTAGGGGTGATTAGAAGACTTTATTGACATTAGGAAGGGTCTATGGAGGTCAGAAGATTAATGGTAAGAATCTTCACTATTTTAATCCCCACATGAGTTTCCGAAGCTGTAAAAAATCACCAAGTAGTAACCAGAATGAATATGAAAACACGTCATGGTACTGAAGGAAGTTAAGAGGGAGGTTTCAAGACATTTGCCCCAGACTTTTGGCTAACCCTATTACTCTTTAAGGGAACTGGCAATCAAGTGGGCATTTTTTTTTGGGGGGAAGGAGGTTTTGTTGCTCTTTGGACGCCTTCTCTTCCTGCATAAAAAAAAGCAGTAGCATTGCACTCAACTACTGCAGACGAGCATCACTTATTAAAACACAGCTAAGCCTAGTCTGAGCACACAGGGACGGGGACAAGAGTGGTGCAGCACGTTTACCGCCTCGACAAAACAAGGAAGCAAGGAATAAAATACTAGAAGAGAGTGAGGCGCACAAAGGATAACAAGAGTGGAGTTTTCCTTAACTTCATCCCTGGACCCAAAGTTGATCCTCTTTCTTAGTTTGCCCTTAAGGGAGAAACGTCTTTTCTTTTTAAGTATTGTCGACGAGGCAGGAGTCAAAACAGAACCATCCAAGTTGATATAAGAGAGAGAGAGAGAGAGAGAGAGAGAGAGAGAGAGAGAGAGAGAGAGAGAGAGAATGCAGATAGACATACAGAGACACATAATCAAATAGACTGACATGTCAACAAACAATCAAACATGAAAAAATAGGAAAAAGAAACATAGATAACAAAACACACACGCACTCATACACACACACACACACACACACACACACACACACACACACACACACACACACACACACACACACACACACACACACACAGACGGACAAACAGACAGACACACACACACGATAAATTAACCCAAGATAAGGACATAAGTTTGTTTAATATGTGTGGAGTTTCATGGCACTGCACATTTTTGTCAGATATATTGTTGTTTTGTTGTTGCTTGTGCTGCTACTTCTGCGTCCGAGTGCCTAATTATACTCTCTTATGAGCAAGTTAAGAGCACGAATCATAACAATGCACTCCACCAACAAAATGTGCGAGGTCAGGGCACTAGGACACCTTACTTCGGCATTTCTATTTCTCTTTATTTTATTTTTTGTATTTTTTGTATGAATGGAAAACAAATCATAAATAAATCCAAAATGTTGCGTGAGTGTGTGAATCACCTTTGTGAATGGACACCGGTATGGCTCAGGCTCTGTATTATGTATGAAAGGGGCCTACTCTCTATGGGGCTATGGTTTTATATAGAAACAAAACAAACGAATATATTATTTCTAATCATGTTATTTATATATTCACTTACTTCTATTTATATCTATCTAGTTAGTTAACACGTATATCAGATCATTCATATACTTGATGATTTCGTGGGAAAACTCCATCGTTTATCATCATTCAATAACTGTTCTGTAAAATACGAAGTGTATACTGCAAATACTTCCATTCCTGGTGTCCTATAAAATTTTCATGTTTGCTCTTCCCTCTGGCTAAACTATTCTTGCCACTTTTTCCCCCGGCAGTGTGGTGGGCGGCGAGAGGCCGGTAGCCAGGAATCTTCTTCCCTTCTCGTGGCTGCTGCTGCTGCTGCTCTCATCTGCACACTGTGATAGCTCCCTCATGAAGGCAACCTCATTATACATGTAAACAAACAAGCCATCAATTCCCTACCTTCTCTATCTTTCCCTCCTTCTCCCTTCTCCTCCTCCTCCTCTTTTTCCTCCTCCTCCTCTTCCTCCTCTTCCTTCTTGTGACCTTTGACTGACGCCCAATTCGAGCAGTATAGAGTCTCTTTTAA
Source organism: Portunus trituberculatus (assembly GCF_017591435.1). Classification (NCBI taxonomy): domain Eukaryota; kingdom Metazoa; phylum Arthropoda; class Malacostraca; order Decapoda; family Portunidae; genus Portunus; species Portunus trituberculatus. The sequence continues at coordinate 3,881,735 of NC_059278.1, read as the reverse complement.
TGGAAGAAGTGGCAGCGTCCTCCAGCCTTTGCAAGTTGCAACTATCACATGCCTAGTGGTAAAAACTAATTTACATATTTTCCTTCACCTCGTTCTCCTCCTCCTTCTCCTTCTCTTCCTCTTCCTCTTTCTCCTTCCTTCTCCTCCTCTTATTCCTCCTTCTCTTCCTCCTCCTCTTCCTCTTTCCTTTCCTCCATCTCATCATCACCATTCACCTCCTTTTGCACTTGCTCCCTCTCCACCAATAAAGGAGTAACTCCTTGATTCCAGTTCGAGAAAAAGCTTTCAGTGGAGGCGCAATATTTCCAGCCACTATTTTCAAGCTCTTGACACCCTTCGCCCACGGTCAAAATAACCCAATGAAAGATCCAGGTTATGCTGAAGGCCACATGCTGCTTTTCATCATGACCACAGAGCTGAGGTGAATGAGAGAGAGAGAGAGAGAGAGAGAGAGAGAGAGAGAGAGAGAGAGAGAGAGAGAGAGAGAGAGAGAGAGAGAGAGAGAGAGAGAGAGAGAGAGAGAGAGAGATTCAGCATGCATGTATATTCTTTTGAGGTTAACATAAATTGTTCAGTGCTGGTGAATTTTACAAAGCATTGCCTGGCATTTCATAACGCACGTATTACTGTTGCATGTACAGGTCCCCCAAGACTCCTGTGCTTCCCAACGCTTCGTGCAGCCTCCGATGTAAACACATAAGAAACAACATTGTGATACTCCAGAATTCTACTTCAACACTAGAAATATACAAATAAATTATTAAATATATAAAAAAAATAAGCAAATCAAAGGAAAATAAACTAAAAATCTGCAGGTGAAATGGAGCACAGCAGACGAAAGGCCATACAACATTCATAAACAACACAAACACAACACTATCTTGTCCTTAAGGATGGAAGATGTATGCAAATGTAATCACTGGTCATCTCTTCTCCTCCTCTTCCTTGTCGTCCTCCTACCCATCACCACCACCATCACCATCATCATCACCATCATCATTACATACATACTCCTCTCCATCACCACCATTACCATCACCATATCATGCATACTATCTCAAAAACCAGCGATGACTGTCCCGCCATACAGTTCCTACGGCCCCTTTAAAGAGAAGCTCCCGGCACGTCTCCTCTCAGATGATGTGGAGGTGCCGCTTGCTCGCCCCTCCGCAGAGCCCGTGGTGGCGCCGATGGGTTTCGTCTACCTGGCACACGTGTGAAATTTTTAGGGTGGAAGTGCAAGTTCTCTGTAGGTAGGTTGTGTGTGTGTGTGTGTGTGTGTGTGTGTGTGTGTGTGTGTGTGTGTGTGTGTGTGTGTGTGTGTGTGTGTGGGAAGGGAGAGGGTGATAAGATGGGGATGTGAAAGTGTAAGAGAGAGAGAGAGAGAGAGAGAGAGAGAGAGAGAGAGAGAGAGAGAGAGAGAGAGAGAGAGAGAGAGAGAGAGAGAGAGAGAGAGAGACAGACAGACAGACAGACAGACAGACAGACAGACAGACAGACAGAAAGATAGATTAACACATACCTCACAAACACACACACACACACACCCGGTAGCTCAGTGGTTAGAGCGCTGGCTTCACAAGCCAGAGGACCGGGGTTCGAGTCCCCGACCGGATGGGGATATTTGGGTGTGTCTCCTTTCACGTGTAGCCCCTGTTCACCTAGCAGTGAGTAGGTACGGGATGTAAATCGAGGAGTTATGACCTTGTTGTCCCGGTGTGTGGTGTGTGCCTGGTCTCAGGCCTATCCGAAGATCGGAAATAATGACCTCTGAGCTCGTTCCGTAGGGTAACGTCTGGCTGTATCGTCAGAGACTGCAGCAGATCAAACAGTGAAACACACGCACACACAAAGCAATTTAAAACCGATGGATAGACAGACAGAGCAAGGAAAAACAGACAATTAGGCAGACAGGCAGGAAGACAGACAGATAACAGAGGAGTTTGACATGCGTAGGAATGCTAATATGACAGGGAAGTGGGCGTGTGGAGGGCATCTGTGTTAATGCAGGGAGGGAGGAAAACAAAAATGAAGAGAATGGGGCAACAGGTCAGCAGTGGTAGCAGTGTTGGGTCCTGTCGGTCACTTACTAAGCACTACCGACTGTCACAACTGGTGCTTAAGCTTTAACTGGCAATAAGCTGAAGATCCAAACAATACCGACTTTACGATATCGACGCTGACTTTATTCTACTACTATTACTACTACTACTACTACTAACCACCACCACTATGACTTCTACTACATGTTCACAATTTTTTTTCTCACTTTTCCCTATCTTCTGCTACTTCAAGAAAATAATTGGCAAAAGATGTTTAAGACTTCCTTTGTTCCCTTCCCATCACTGTCTCTTTTACTTGTTTTTAATTCCCCTGCAGGATTAGAAGATACAATTAAAGGAAAGGAAACAAAGGTAGAGAGAGGATAAGAAAAAAATTAATCCATTACTTCATATTCTTGCATCTCCGCCACCTGCGCTCTCTCTCTCTCTCTCTCTCTCTCTCTCTCTCTCTCTCTCTCTCTCTCTCTCTCTCACACACACACACACACACTCTCTCTCTCTCTCTCTCTCTCTCTCTCTCTCTCTCTCTCTCTCTCACACACACACACACACACACACACACACACACACACACACACACACACACACACACACACACACACACACACATCAATTACGTTATCATAAATGCAAAGATGATTATGGATCTGTTATCCCTCATATAATAATATTTTAAAAAAAACACACACAAAATAATGATAATCTAGATAGCGGAGCGTGGGCTGAAGAATGCTTGGTGTGTCATCTATTGGTCATCTATGAAAATAAAATGTATAAATAGTGTTAATGATCAGTGGGAATTACTTTGTTGATCTGCATGAACAAATTATTTATATCCATATTAAATTAAAGGCTAACTGTATTAATTTTGGGGGGAAATAATGGCACATGAATCATATACAGGATTTGGAAAGAGTTAATACACAATGATTTTTTTTTTTTTTTGTGTGTGTGTGTCGATGTATTGCTAAATTTGTTTGTGAGGACGGGAATTGTTTTATTTTTTTTCTTTTATTTATCTATTCATTTATTTTTATCTTTATTATTTTCTATTTATTTTTTTCTTGAGTCTGTGTGTGATTGTACCGAGTGACTGCTGTGTTACTTGGCGATACACGAGCGAGGAAACCAAGAGACTCCCACAAGGATGAATTTTGCAGCCCCCTATGGGACGACACACACACACACACACACACACACACACACACACACACACACACACACACACACACACACACACACACACACACACATACACCTCGCGCGCTAAATATATGGATGGATGACATGAGGATCTGCCAGTCTAGCTATTTTCCAGGGGAGTTTGAGCTAAGACAGGTCATGTTAGGTTAGATTAGGGTAGAGTAGGGTAGAGTAGGGTAGGGTAGGGTAGGGTAGGGTAGGGTAGGGTAGGTCAAGATAGGATAGGTTAGGTTGGGTTGGGTTGGGTTAGGTTACATAGGTGCTATTTCTAAATACTTCGACTTCTCATCAGCACTTTTAATACGTAGGCTCTAGAAATTGTTACTCGGATATTCATGGGTATTTTCCACAGATCCTGTTAGGCTAGGTTAGATGACATGAGTGCTATTTTTAAACACTTCGAGTACTCATCAGCGTTACTAATACAGAGGCTCTAGAAATTGTTACTCTGATACTAAAGGATTTAAAGGTTTGTTTCCCAGTGATGATGCAGAATCCTTGTCAAACTGTCATTAGAGTCGGAAAAAGCATCGTGAAATCTATATTGATACCCTTTAGAGCCTTTTAAAACCAGCTGAAATGAAACACCTAAACGTTACAGACTACACACCTGGATAACATAACCTAACCTAACCTATAAAACCCTACCTTACAAACAGCTGTGGTGGCTCAGCTTGATGTAATCCCCCACCACCATCACCATTACCACCACCACCCCCTCCTACCACACAACACGGGACCCCATTAGATTATTACAAAGAAAAATATGAAGCGCACGATATTCCATTCCGCCGATGAACAAGGCAATTCCCAGAAACGTCACTTCCCTCTTGGCGCTTGGGAATGTTCTTGAAAGTTTCATTCCTGCATCTTATCAAACACAACGTCGTGGAAGACATTGCTATTTTCAAAGGCATTCTTTTCATGTTTCTAAGAATGAGAATAATAAAGAAATACTATCTTTTTTTCAAGTTCAAAGCGTTGAGCAGTGCAAAACATGTTGGGTTTTCTCTATTTCATTTAATAATCGTGTTAATCTATAAATCAATGTTATGCTTTACGGCTATTTTCCCTTATGATTTGTTGTTGTTGTTGTTGTTGTCACTGTTGTTGTCGTTGTTGTTGTTTTGGTGTGTTTGTGTTTCTGTGTTTGGAGGAGAATCATATTCCTGGAAATATTAGAATACAGGAGTTATATTTTGCATTTATCCGGTAAACTTCTTTTTTTTTTCTGAATGAAGCAAACTAACAACTTTTCACATTCCACATGCAATTTTCTATCAACTTTCCAGAGTTTCAATTCAATTTCTCTCTCACACAACATCCCTCTCTCTCTGGTTTCGGAAAGTTCTTTTAACCCGTTTTTCCTCTTGTATTTACATTTCCATACCCCTTTCTCCCCCCCTAACATTTTTTATATGCGAGGGTACAACGGGAGAAAAAGAGAAAGTTTTAAAATTGCAGATATAAAAGGCACACCAGCTGGGGAAAGGAGGTACGGATCACTGTACGGGTGTTGCAGGCAAGGAAGGCACGAAGAGGGGAAGGACGGAAGAAAAGAAGGAAAAGGAAGGAAAGGAGAAAATAAAAACAATAAGAATTAAAGACAAAAACAATAAAAAGGAAGATGAGAAAAGAATGGGGAATGAAAACAGAAAGAGGGTTTACTGTGCCTCGTACAAACCCAGGGAGGAAACAAAAAAAGCCTTCACGTAATAGGAAGTTTTGTGTCGAGCAAGGCGGCTGTGTGTTGCGAACGAGGAAGCAACGCACTTCCTCCTGCTAAACGGTGTAGTCTCGCTCAGGCGTCCACTAACCTACATCAATCCACTGTTTAGCGTCTTTCCTCAATTCTAGGTCCTCTGATCGGCTGAAAGTCTATTGGTTATTTGGTTTTGTGAAGAGACTGACACCAGATTAGAGTGAATGTTGAAAGACACTAACTTCTGTAGAAGGGAAGGAAGGTTACAAGAAAATTGAAGGACACTAAATTCTGTGGAAGGGAAGGAAGGTTACAGTGTCCATTAACCTACATCAGTGTTTCTTAAAGTGTGGTCCGCGGACCCCCAGGGGTCCATGGAATGTTCCAAGGGGTCCGCAGGATAATTTTTAATATCGATTTCAGTCAAATTTTCGGCCAAAACGTCATAAATTCCTATTTTTGTAGCACCAAATCCTGATGGCTTTTTACAGTGGCTAAGTCACATTGGGATGGAAGTAATTTAAGTAATGCCGCCTTCCTCCCTTGGGGTGAAATCCTCAACGAAATTCCGAAAAAGACACACACAAAAAAACAACTTTATCAATGTTGTGGAAATTATGTTAAGCAAAATATAAACATTTATTTTGAAGATAAGCCAGTAATAAATAATTCAGTTGTAATTTCAGTATATTATGACCTGCAAACACTTTCAAACTCAAGAGGAAAATTATAATAATAAAGGGTCCGCTACATGAGTAATTTTAATAAAAGGGGTCCGCTGCACAAAAAAGTTTAAGAAACACTGACCTACATCCACCCACTGTTTAACGTTTCTCCTCAATTCTGTGTCCTGACTGGCTAAAAGTCTATTAGTTGTTTGGTTTTGTGAAGAGTCTGACACCAGATTAGAGTACTGAATATTGAAGGACACTACATTCTGTGGAAGGGAAGGAGGTTTACAGGACTTCAAGCCACGACTGTACCAAACGCCTGTTTGGTATATAAAAAAAAAAAAAGTGAAGAATATTGAGTGACACTTAATTCTGTGGAAGAGAAGGAAGGTTACAGGATTTCAAGTCATGACTGTACCAAAATACCGGTAAGTGCAGACGATTTACCTGAACCGAGTACAAGAGACATGAGAAAGGAGCTCAACAAAAAATAAATAAATAAAAATACACCGAACATTAAACGTGTGCATGTTACATAGATATTTCCATTCGGTTCACTTTCATAAGATTCTGTGTACGTACCAGGGTCGTTAGTTGAACCGTGCAATAAGGAAGCTGAAGGCCAAATAGCCCAGTCTAAGGGTATGGCCGGGAGTTTTTACAAACCTCGCATCCTAACTTGCTGAAGGAGAACAATAACTGCTTGCTCATCAGTGGAAGCCTTTGCAACCTGAGCAGGAAGCGAACCTCGGCATAACAAGGAGGGAGGTTACCAGTAAGCTTACCTGTGTGTGTGTGTGTGTGGGTGGGTGGGTGTGTGTGGGTGGGTGTTTCACTGTTTCACTGTTTGATCTGCTGCAGTCTCTGACGAGACAGCCACACGTTACCCTACGGAACGAGCTCAGAGCTCATTATTTCCGATCTTCGGATAGGCCTGAGACCAGGCACACACCACACACCGGGACCACAAGGTCACAACTTCTCGATTTACATCCCGTACCTACTCACTGCTAGGTGAACAGGGGCTACACGTGAAAGGAGACACACCCAAATATCTCCATCCGGCCGGGGAATCGAACCCCGGTCCTCTGGCTTGTGAAGCCAGCGCTCTAACCACTGAGCTACCGGGCGTGTGTGTGGGTGTATATTCGAGGAGAAAGAATGGACGAGAGTGGGTTTGTGATCTTTAGTGCTGCGAATGGAATGATTAACACATCAGCTAGTTCTTCACCGAGGTATTCATCCGATCCACTATAGCCCACCTACCTACCCATCCTCATCCACTCCTCCATAAAATATTTCCTCTTTCCTTCATGTCCCTTCTTCCCTCGTCTTCGTCCTCTTTCACAACCCTACCCGCGGGAAACTAACAAAGCTGCAGTATTGGGAGACCTTTGTTGGGTAAGTATTGGAGACTCCGGGAGCCGCGCTACACTCCTCTCTCTGACTGGACTCCCCTTGGCCTTGCCTCAGAAGCCATGAACCACAGGGCTTGCGGGGACAGCGCCGTGGTGAGCCAGTAAGCGGGGCCGGTGCACAAGGGAGCGTTTTCAATTTTCCGTCTTTCTTTCATATTATTAGTGAAGATTTCTCGTCCATAGCACAATACGCAGTAGTATTGAAGAAGGTAGCTAGATTAAGGGAAACCAGATTCTAGGTAATTCCCGCTCTACGTTTTTCTTCCTCCTCCTGTCTTTCTTCGCCGTGTTCTGTCTGATTCATCTTTCCATTGTGCGTCCTTTATTCTATATTATAAGCGTGTATTTCTCATTTATATACTTTTTTGTCTCTTATTATACACAGACAGACAGATAGATAGACGGATACACACACACATACATATTAGTGTAATATGATATAGAATATTTGGAACATTTATTTCCTTTTCTCTGTGTTGGGAGTCATTTTTCATTTGTGCTCTTTCCAACAAACATGTGTCCTCACTTTTCCTGTCAGCAGCGCTGTAACAGTATTGCATCACGATATCATTTTGATCTGCATGTCACATATATATTGAGTAATATTTCTCCATGAATGCTGAACATTCTTCACATTGCATCACTGCACCACGTTACGAGCTGGCTGTGTGTCTGGCACGTGCATGTCACTCCCCACCACACTGAAGGACCTCTGGTGTGCCCGCGAGCAGCATATCCGTGCTTGTCACATTGACACACCTGCGATTCTGAAAAATATTCTTCATACATGCGTGGCAGAGCCGTGCGTTAGCAGACCACGAGATGCCGTGCCTAGGTTGCACCATAACAAGTTAACACTGTCGTTCATCACAGACAGCATAAGATAACTGTCACATGGAACAATAAAATGGTCAAGTAACAAGATATCACAACAATCAACCAACACTACAAAGGCAATAACTGCACCGAGTCTGTCTGGACACTACACTCTTTAGTCTAGTTTAGAATTTCTCGTGATCACTAGAGAGACTCCGGTAGAGCGAGTTGACGCTTCACGAAGAGGCTGGAAAAGTCACCTTATCTTTTTCTCACACACTAATTATTAAATTCCGTAGAACACATAGAGTGCCCCACTCAAGCAAACATCCTCATTAGAAGACAAGAGGCTTCCTATTTTGTTATATAATGTCTAATGTTCCCGAGTCCCTTGTCGCTGTGGTTCTCCTCCTCCCTCTCCTTACTCTGCTTCATTATTTTTCCTGTATTCGTACTCTTCCTTCACCTCGTCATCCTTTTCCTCTTCCTCCTCCTTCTCCTTCACCTTCTCCTTCTCCTTCTCCTCTGCCTTCTTCCTCCTCCTCTTCTTCTTTCTCTTACTACTTCCTCTTCCTACTCCTGCTTCTCCTTCTACTCCTCCTACCTCCTCCTCCTACCTCCTCCATCTCCTCTTCTTCCTCCTCTTATCTCCCTCGCCTCCTACTCCCCTTCCTCCTCCTCATTCTCATCCTCTTCCTCCTCATCCTCTCCTTCTGTTCTACTCCTCCTCCTCCTCCTCCTCATCCTCCTCATCCTCCTCCTCCTCCTCCTTCTCCTCTTCAACGTCCTCTTCTTCCTGAATGGGATCAGAGCCTGGCTTGCTGACAGAAGACACTCAGCTGAAGTGAATAGTTAATCCTCAAAGTGGTTTCCTGTCATTAATGAAGTACCACACGGGATTAACGCTCAATCTTGTCCCACTTCTGAGTAAATGCATCAGGAATATATAGATAGTGTTTCAGTATTTCATCTTTCCATATTCCTAAACAATTCGGTACCTTTACTCCGACTCTCAGTGGCGTTTCCGTGATTCCAGTGAGAGATTGTTAAGGAATCACTGATTAAAAACACTCATGGAAATTCGCTTCACCTTCGTTGTGGGCTTTGAAACGTGATGCGATGAGAGAGAAAGTGCTTAACCCATTCAGTACTGAGACGCACTTTTTAATCATGATTTTTGGGTATGATTAGACGACTTATATGCATTAAGAAGGATCTATGGAGGTCAGAAGATTAATGGCTAGAGTCTTTACTATTTCAATTCCCCCCATATATGTTTCTGAAGCTGTATAGAATCACCAAATGGTATGCAGAATGAATATGAGAACACGACATGGTACTGAAATGGTTAAGGAGTCACGTCACTGATCAAAACACTCATGGAAACTCACCTCACCTTCTCTGTGGTCTTTGAAAGAGTGTTTAATCCTTTCAATACCATGACGCGTCTCCATATCCATTCTGCTTACTATCTGGTGATTTTATACAGCTTCAAAAACTCATGTGGAGGAATTAAGAAGACTGTGGCCATTAATCTTCTGACCTCCACAGACCCTTCCTAATGTCAATAAAATGATCCAATCGTACATAAATCTCAAGATAAAAACGTGTCCCAGTATTGAAGGGGTTAAAGATTCGAGCCATGCACCGCTATAGTCTGCAAACAACAGACTTACCACCACCTTGAATACGAGACGCAGTTCTGTTACGGAATTCAAAACATCCTTGGATAACTTAGACCATCACAAAGACCATGAAATTAATCCAGACATCACGGGTCACAATTAAGAAGAAACTGAAACTTCCTAACCTTAACCTCTGATCACAATACTAGAGAAGATTGTGACTAGACGCCATATATGCAAGTCAAGGTTATCAGTCTCAGGCCAGTCTTCTTAACCCCTTGAGTACCATGACGCGTTTCCATATACATTCTATTTACTATCAGGTGATTTTATACAGCTTCAGAAACTTGGATGGGGGATTAAAATAGTAAAGAATAGGGCCATTAAGCTTCTGACCTCCATAGATACTTCCTAATGTCAATAAAATGGTCTAATCGTACCCAAAACTCAAGGTAAAAAAGCGTTCCAGTATTGAAGAGGTAAAACACTTTGCTCTCTCACCATCACTACTTTCCAAAAGCTTTAGTTGAAGATGTTCCTGTTTTGGGGTATTTTTTATAGTTCCGGTGATGGACTGCCAAGATTTATAAATTATTATTAGGAGAAACTGTCTTGAAAACCCGGCCAGTTGTCTTTGTGGCCTTGGAAAGTTGTCGTGGTGAGAGAGGAAGAGGTTTCTAAATACAGGATTCAGTATCAAACCACCACACCACAACACACCACAACACACCACCACCACCACCACACCACCACAGCTTCCCTGCAACACCACACCACCACACCATCACACCACACCACCACCACACCACCACCACCATACCACCACAGCCTCCCTGCAACACCAAGGCCAACTCCTCAAAAAAAAAAAAAAAAAAAAAACTCCCACTCATTAGTTAGGCGCAGAAAGTTACTGAAAAAAAACAAAGATAAATCAGGAAAGTAACAAAATGAACACACACACACACACACACACACACACACACACACACACACACACACTACAACTACCACCACCACCTTCCTCTCCTAAGTGCGCTGCGTTCCTCTGAGGTGCTTTAGTCTGAGTACAGAGAAGGGGACTGAAGTAAAGGAAGGATATGACAGAGATGAGAGAGAGAGAGAGAGAGAGAGAGAGAGAGAGAGAGAGAGAGAGAGAGAGAGAGAGAGAGAGAGAGAGAGAGAGAGAGAGAGAGAGAGAGAGAGAGAGAGAAACTGTGTGTGTGTGTGTGTGTGTGTGTGTGTGTGTGTGTGTGTGTGTGTGTGTGTGTGTGTGTGTGTGTGTGTGTGTGTGTGTGTGTGTGTGTGTGTGTGTGTGTGTGTGTGTGTGTGTGTGTGTGTGTGTGTGTGTGTGTGTGTGTGTGTGTGTGTGTGTGTGGGTGTGTGTGTGTGTGTGTGTGTGTGTGTGTGTGTGTGTGTGTGTGTGTGTGTGTGTGTGTGTGACGGACGGAAGCCATGGCGTAATATATAGAGTAAACATTTGGTGAGAAGCGGAGACGAAAGTGGAAAAGGAAACAATAGAATTAAAGGACGACAGAACAGAACGAAGGAAGCTTATTTAGAATTCAGAATCACATATACGTACAATTTACTGAGACCCAAAATAAACAAACGGATGGAATGACTCACGAACCAATCCCAAAATAAATAAACTGATGGAATGACTCACGAACCAGTCGCAAAATAACAGATTGTATTAGGAACAGTTGGAAATGATTGTCTTTGCGTGGCCGGGATTCGAGTCTTACACATTTTAGTCCGAGGCAGAGTGCACTAACCACTACATCACCAGCCATTACTTACTAAATATATGGCAACATGCGATACCGTTAACTGCTTTCACCTCCACTGATCCCTTCAATTTACTACACTTTAAAGGGCACCACCGCGAACAGGCAGGGAGTGGGTGGGTTGTGTAGCTGGCTGGGTGGCTTGAGGGTGCATAGGAACATTCGTGGCTCTGTTTGACCATGAGTAGTGTTCGTGACTCAATGGTATTTTTCGTCCTTGCGCTGGAGATAAGGTAATTAATGACATGAATAGATAAAAACAAGATACGCACATTTGTAAGCTTCACCTGCACCTCACGTATGTATACTAACACACACACACACACACACACACACACACACACACACACACACACACACACACACACAAGAATCAATCAATAACTTTCAGCAGAGGTCCTCGTAACTCGTCCAGTGCGCTGAGTCTATAATTCGCATGGTCCAGAAGGGCTTCACTATTTCTGGGAGCCGCGCGGTAACTCAGTGGGCGGGTTTATGGCAGAGGTTGTGGTATATGTTGTCTTCGCGCTAAATGGCTTGGAAGTGAACGTATGAGGAAAGTGGCAAGGCGGTAGTGGGTGAGGTGAGTCCGGGCTTGGTCTGTGGATGGCATGGATAAGAGCAGCGAGGAGCGAAAGGGCTGGAGGGAAAGTTTGGTGATTCTATTGTTATACTTGTAGCAGGTAGGCATTAGGGAAGGGAAAAAGTGATGGTTAACTTGAGTGTATCGGGGTGAAAGTTGTATGAGCCACGAGATCTCATAATAAAGAAAAAAAACACACGGTAGGGATTGAAATAGTGACGTAATTTGACATGAAAGAACCACAAATAAGAAAAAAAAAGATACATATAGAAGCAAGAGTCACGCAGGTCATGATGAAAACACACGGTAGGGATTGAAATAGTGACGTAATTGACATGAAAGAAACAAAAATAAAAATAAAAAGTTACACGTAGGAGCAACAACTTTAGGCGAAAAACCTGACGAATCTAACACTATCAGTTTAAAAGTTTCAAAGCTCGTAGTGAAAGAGAATACTCTAAAAAATAAAATAAAATAAATAAATAAATAAAGTGAAATAGTACAATGTGGAATACAGAGGTGATACAGAGGAGAAAAGTGAAAAATAGAGATACAATCCATTAATGGTAGGAGGATAGGGTCAGGTGATATCAGGACACGATAAGGGAAGGCGTGACAGCAGTTAAGTATTTACGAGCGGCGGATGGTGGCAGTAATGTGACAGGGCGTGGATTTAGCGGAGAAACACTGGGGCAGGTGAGAGATCAGGTGTGTAAGAGGGAATCAGGGAAGCGATCTGTAGTGCTGGCAGCTTCAATATACACACCAAAATGGGAGCGAGGTGAGCGGAAGGGAAAATGGAGTTGGGGAAAAAGATGATGGTGACAAATTTTAGCATACAATAATCCACTGTTTGTGTTGTTAGTGAGTCTTCACCGCACACACACACACACAGACACACACAGACACACACACACACACACACACACACACACACACACACACACACACACGTATACTTATCACCCTTAAACACAACACAAAGCGCACACAAGAGAACTCAAATGGACAAAAAAAAAAACTTATCCTTTTCTTGCATCGTTTTTTTTCCTCCAACATGAATGGAAACAGAAAACAACTTTGTTCCTCCTTTTTTTTCTTCCTCTTGGTTTTCACATCTGAACTTTTCCCCTCACGACTACAACACGAGAAGCAGAGAGAGAGAGAGGTTTGTTTTGTGTTTCTCACCTTAGGACAAGTAACACCCGCTGGGAAAATATTGGTTCGTCATGTGTTTGTGGCGGTGCCCTTGAGACGCTAGGAATGCGGCGGCCTAGGATAAGTGACACACACACACACACACACACACACACACACACACACACACACACACACACACACACACACACACACACACACGGTGAAATGGAGCTGAGGGGATGAAAGGTGCCGCCTGGGATCAAATTAAATGATGACCGGCAGCCTGAGGGAATATGAAGTCAAGATGACGCATTGCCTCTCTTCGTTCCAAGAGAGGGACAAGAATAAGAGTGAGAGCAAGACTAAGAATAAATAAGAGAATAACGTGCCTTTGTAGTGCGTGAGAGGAAGCGTTTAAGAAAGTGACGGAAATAATTATAGAGAAATAAAATTCACTGTGGAGAATACAGGAATTAAATATTTTCTACTTCCTCTTGCTCATTTATCGTAGAAATAATAAGGTTCCTGAGGGAGGAGCACCTATCCCACAGTCCCAGCCTCTATTAGTCAACCCTTTATGACTAATTACGCATCATAATTACAACCATCAGAAAAGAAAATTAGAAAAAAAGGTATGTAAATTAAATACTATTATTACTACCTCTACACTGCTGCTACTGTTACTACTACTATTACTACTTCTACTGCTCTTACTACTACTACTACTACTACTACTACTACTGCTACTACTACTAATGATGATGATGATAATACTAATAACCCTGCTGCTGCTATTAACTATCATTATCATCATCATTATTATTATTATTATCATTATTATTATTATTACTATTATTATTATCATTATTATTATTATTATCATCATTATCATCATTATTGTTTTACACACCATTACACCCAACCCTCTCCCACCACCAGCACCACCAACCACCACCACCGCCGCCACCCACCCTACCACTGCTCTCGATTCCTACCCCAGTAAAGTTTTCCATTCCTCACCGATCGGCCGGCAGTTATGTGTCACTAAGAGATAATATTCCGACAGCGTTACCATTACAGCTCCTGGCTCCCTCGACCCAAGGCAGCATATTTCACCTGAGTACCTGGTGGGTCTTTACGTCTGGAGGTATTTACGAGTACTAAGCCCCTACTCTGTGTACTTTGCTCAGAGTCTGTGGAAGAATATCATCTCATCTTAGCCGTTCACGAGAAGAAGAGCAGGAATGAAGGAAGGAAAAGCGAGTGTTAGTTTGATCCTGACTTACGTAGAACACAATCCTCTTTCCGTCTTCCTATTCCTTCTCGTTTTCGTCTTCCACCACCTCTTCCTCCTCCTCCTCCTCCTCCTCCTCCTCCTCCTCCTCCTCCTCCTCATGCTGCTGCTGTTGTTCCTCCTCCTTCTCATTCTCTTCCTCTTCACCTGTTCCTCTCCTCTTCCCCCTCGTCTCAAAGTACATCCTTGAAGCCGTACTCTTGCCTCTCTCCTCGCTTTGTCTTTTGAAGCTTTCTTAGGACGTAGACTGGACTCTCTCTCTCTCTCTCTCTCTCTCTCTCTCTCTCTCTCTCTCTCTCTCTCTCTCTCTCTCTCTCTCTCTCTCTCTCTCTCTCACACACACACACACACACACACACACACACACACAAACACAGTGGCGGTGGTGACAAACACAAAAACAATGGAGAAAACAAACATAAACGAGATAAAAACAGTGGCCCGCTATCCCGAAGGAGGCGTCGCGGCACCGTGGGCTCGGCCTCAGACACTCACCTTTAGCACTGGCGATCCCTAAGGTGGCCTGGAGAAGAAGGACCATCAGGAGAGCCCCGGGGGAAGCCACACGTGTTGAGGCGTTCTTTCTGGAGGCATCCTGAATGTACGTCTCCCCTGAGTCTGCCCTTAATTCAGACTGCGGGAAGGGTCCTTGATCACACCGCCGCCTCGACCCAGCTGAAGACGGCACGAAGGAAGAGTGGGAAAGTGAAGTGCCGCTCCCGATTCTGATGCAGCAACACGCGCTGGCGGCACAAAGCGAAGAGTCGTGGTATAAAGAAGCCCCGCAGTGTGATACATCTCCGAGACACAGGACGCTGCAGTGAGAGGCTGGCACGCTGGTTACAGGTACAGGTGGGGAGATGCACGGCCGGGTTTGGTCGCCTGTCACTTCCCGTCCACTGCCTCTCTCCTCCTGCCACTTCATATCACCAAAGTGCGATATTTTTCTTTTCACTGGTAGACTCGTGCTACTTACTCACGTACTCTGTTTCCATAGCGACCTGATAGGCTCTCCGCCTGTCACCACTGGAAAGCAATAAGTTAGCGTTACATTTGCCGTGGGTTCATTTTGGTTTCAGTATCGACGCTTCACTTGCACCTCATCACCTTCCGTTTACTGCCGTCTGTTTTCCTGTTTTCCTGTTTTCCTGTTATGTGTTATTCTATTCAAGAAAATATGAACCGATATTTTCTTTTTTATATTTCAATCTACACTCAATTATTTGCATTCATCACGTCACTTCCCATTTGTCATTGTTTCCAAACGCATTTTGCCAATTGCCCTATCACTGCATACACAAACACAAACAAACACACACACACACACACACACACACACACACACACACACACACACACACACACACACACACTTAATAGCACATGCCCCAACCGCATTCACAATTACACCATCAAAGGACTTTTTATCTTTCTGTTTTCAGAGTCCAAACTTTCACAAAGCTCCTAATTAATTCATTCCCGGCCTCGCGTTGCACTCTCGACGGGGGAGAGGGAAAGAGTTGCTGGCCATGGTACTTTTTTTTTCTTTTTTCAGCAGTGGCTTGATGACTGGAAGCGGGACGTCACTCTGAAAAGAAAACGGACACTTGTTAGACTACAACAAAAGGAGAGCTAATGTAAGGTAGTGTTTGATTCATGAGTTTGCGTTTTTGTCATAATGCACTGTACAACTGTTATTCCTTCTTCCTGTGCTACATTTGTTTACGGGTGAGCGAGGGTAAGGGAAAAGATATTGATGTTAATAATGAACAAGGAACAGTAGTAATGAAGAAAATGTAACACACAGAAGTTAAACGTAATTAGTGACCAGATTTCCAGGGTTTGAAAAAACGTTATAATGAACGAAACATTTTTTACCTGAACCAGCCACAAGATTTCATAATTAATTCAGCGAAACTGTTATCTGTCACGAGTTACGACCAGAGCAGGAGCAGGAATGAACAGACTTCCAACTCTCCCTGTTTCTGTTATTCCTCTTTCCTGCGACTTGAACTGTTTGAAGAGAGAAGCATCAAGGCACTTCAGGAACTATATTGGCCAGTCTTTTGGAACCTTTTTTTCTATTTTTTTCTCTTTTTCGAGCAGCAACTGAGCAATCTCTCTCTCTCTCTCTCTCTCTCTCTCTCTCTCTCTCTCTCTCTCTCTCTCTCTCACACACACACACACACACAGGCGGGTAATGTCAGTAAGAAATTACATTGTTGCAACTTTTTAATTTGTGTAAATATGAAAATATAATATTAGCAACGTTTAATTGCGATGATCCCAAGTGAAATTAGGAAAACTAAACATTGTAGGATTTTAATGATGGTGGTGGTGGTGGTGGTGGTGGTGGTGGTGGTGGTAGTGGTGGTGGAGAGAGAGAGAGAGAGAGAGAGAGAGAGAGAGAGAGAGAGAGAGAGAGAGAGAGAGAGAGAGAGAGAGAGAGAGAGAGAGAGAGAGAGAGAGAGAGAGAAATTAAGTCTGATGATAGACATATTTCATCCTTCCCTCGTGGAGAAAAATAGAGCAACATGATAGAAAAAAAGGGTATCCAAGACTTTCCTTGTCGCATGTTTCGTTACCGCAGCAACAACTGATAACTGCAAACTCTTCCACCTTCCTGAACAATAACTTTTGCAACATAAGATTCCTAAATTTACATTGGTATCTGGGGAGCTCTACCTCTACCTCCCTGTGGCTCGCATTCTCAAACACATCTATGCTTCACCTCCACTATTCCAAAAGGCTATATTTAAATTCATACGAGTTTTTCAAAGTGTTTTTAGTGTTCCAGAGGCAGAGTGACAAGATTTCTATCATTTTAACTGAGAAACACTCTTGAAAACACCGCTAATCATCTCTGTGGCCTTGAAAAAAGTCATGGTAAGAGAGTAGTGTTTCTGAATATGGGTCTGTGCCTCACGCTCCTGCTGAAATTCACGGGTCTTGGGCTACTGATGATGGTATTTTTTTTTTTCTCCTTTCTCTTAACTTCCTGACTTCACTTAACTTCTCTGCACTCAGTTTCAATGGAAGGTTTCTTACCGGTCCTGTGTCGGCAGTAGTGTCCTTCCTCCTCTGCCTGCCACTCTGATGCTTCGGGAAATGTTCATATTCTTCCTACAATTTCATTACTACGTTGTATGATTTATGATTATACGAGTTGTGAAATACCTGTGAAATCTTAAAGTGGTCTATATTTTCTAACACTTAGAGAGAGAGAGAGAGAGAGAGAGAGAGAGAGAGAGAGAGAGAGAGAGAGAGAGAGAGAGAGAGAGAATCTTAGAAAATATAATTACTTCGAGAAGAATCCAAATGTTTATTACTCGTACTTGACGTTTCGGAAAACACGCTAATTAGAATAAACATGATATCTTTTTTATCCCGGCGGGCTACACTTTTATATGCACACACACACACACACACACACACACACACACACACACACACACACACACACTATCGCAGCCATCACAGTCATGGTCGCAAGTAAGGGAAAGTTTCCAGGGATGCTTTTTTTACTTGCACCTGGAGGAGAATTGCCCAGGATGGCACAGCGGGAGGCAATATTCCCTTGTATCGTTGTTTTACTGTTTTACTTTTTCTTATTTTCATAGTCGATTAAAGAAAACTCCTTCCCGCTAATATTTACTGTGAAAGTTTGTCGAAGCATTGCAGGCCAGCAGGAAGGCTCGAGCTGGTCAGCGCCGAGTCCCGCTGACCCCCGCCTCTCTCCACGCTGTGTTGCGCAGAGAGAGAGAGAGAGAGAGAGAGAGAGAGAGAGAGAGAGAGAGAGAGAGAGAGAGAGAGAGAGAGAGAGAGAGAGAGAGAGAGAGAGAGAGAGAGAGAGAGAGAGAGAGAGAGAGAGAGAGAGAGAGAGAGAGAGAGAGAGAGAGAGAGAGAGAGAGAGAGAGAGAGAGAGAGAGAGAGAGAGAGAGAGAGAGAGAGAGAGAGAGAGAGAGAGAGAGAGAGAGAGAGAGAGAGAGAGAGAGAGAGAGAGAGAGAGAGAGAGAGAGAGAGAGCAAGTAAAATAACTAAAGTGCCACAAGCTAATTCAATCATGGCAACTTGGTATGACAACTTTTGGCTGGCAGACGTGGTGCTGGTTGAGGGAATCTTTTGATATTATTTATGTGCGAACCTGACTGGGCAAAAGTTTGGTGATGTAGGTTCCGTGTTATGGTGAAGGAGGTGATGTGTCAACCCGCGGCCTGATAGCTCGAGGATTACGACTCTTCGCCTTCGCCTTTACTGTTTTATATCTCCCTCCTTATATTAGGAAGCGTCGTTTGTTGCAGTCTCGTAAGAGTAAAGAAGGATGGTGATAATTGATCTTTCATTGTGTTTCTTCGTGTCTCCCTTGAAGTATAGGTTTGAGGTCCTTTCTTCCATCGCCTTTCCCTTCGTTTCCTCCTCCTCCTCCTCCCTTCCTCCTCCTCCTCCTCCGCCGCCATGAATTACCCGCCCTCACAACACACCACGCGTGAAGAGATAAGGTAAGGCAGCGTCCCGAAGAATGGAGGGTGCATGCAAACTAGGAATACGGTGCGAGGTTTGTTGGCATTCTGCAGAGCTTCATTGGGTTCGTTAACCGAGCGTTTCTCTAATACTCTTATCCAGACATTTGTTTTATTCGGTCTATGATCGCGTGTATTTCCTGTTCCCCGTACAACGTATTCTCTGCTGAAGTGTTGAGATGCGTGTGTTCTTGCTTAATAATTATGTATACAGAAAGGTGTAGGGGTATGCACCACCAACTGTAACATTCAAGAGTGGTATCACCTTCTGACACACAACTGGCGATGTGGGGCACTGTGTGCGTCTGGTAGTCTCTTGTTCAATTAAAATTGTGCTAGTTTCGCATGTTCCTGGAAGCCAACACAGGTTCCTCCAATACTTTCAAACTTTTCATGTTTCGAAGAGATTGAACAATTTCTTTTTTACAGCTTTCGTTGTCACAAGTTTTGAAAACCTTTGTTTCATCATGCTCTTCATCGGCAATTCTCATGCACCGAATTTTATAAAGAAGTATATTTCATCCATGTTTAATGAATTAATCATCACAAAGTATGTTTAATGACAAAAAAACAATATGTCTGTTAGATTAAAATGACCTTTATTAGCTGTATCTTTAAGAGAAACGCATAGCGAGTACGTACATGTATTTAATTTCACGTCTTTCCTTATCATTGAGATGTTTATTTCCTCATTATTGTAAAAGACCTTCCTTTGGTTCCCGACAATGAAGGGAACAAGAAGCAGGCACAGACTGACACTGATGGCGACACGTGCATCACCAAATGTCCCCATGTTTACTTCAGCAGGTGTCGTGAGTCTCCCGCACACAAAGCCTCCAAATAAAAGACTGGAAAGGTTACAGGCGGTTCCAGGCACTTTACGCTTAAGTGGGTCACGGACTAAGTTACCCCCGGCCAGGAAATCCCTTTTGCAGTCCGTCCACAACTCTACATCCAAGCGAGGCCTTCCTTCAAACACACGGACGCCGACTGTCCAACCCAGCCTCCCTCCCTCCCTCCCAACCCTCCCACATCCACACCCACACACAGCACACGCAGAGAGAGAGAGAGAGAGAGACACACACACACACACACACACACACACACACACACACACACACACACACACACACACACACAGAGAGAGAGAGAGAGAGAGAGAGAGAGAGAGAGAGAGAGAGAGAGAGAGAGAGAGAGAGAGAGAGAGAGAGAGATAACTGACTAGCGGATCAGTGGTAGTTTCAATGGACTCATTTCCTGGTTTTCTGTGCACACAGGAAATTGCCAACTTGGAAAAAAAGATAAAACAAAGCAAGAAATAATAAATAAATACATAAAACATTTGATAACCATTCCCGAAAAGACGAAAATAACAAAAACGTATCGAGAGAGAAAAGTTCCGTAAGAAAGGACCTGTTTGCCTTCAGACGAGCCGGAACAATAATGACAGATGGAGCACAAAAAATGGGAAGACACAAATATGGCACATGCGTGATTTGGGGTCCGAGAGGTCTCCAAGCGCACGGGTTCGAATCCTGTCCAAGGCCCGAGTGTAGGTTGGGCTTCCTCGCTCGGGGCAACGGTTTCCTAGCGGGTGGGCTTTGAGATAGGAGGCACCCCAAAAAGTATCTCCTTTAGCCCATATATTCCGGTGAAAAACCCACATGGTATAAATAAAATAAAAAAAAAGAAAGAAAATGGTGGAAGAGTCAAAGCTACACCGAAAAAAAACTTAAGATCATGGAATTTACTTATTTTCTCATTCAAGTGGCATGGTCTGTACAGCGGCGAACACATGACGACCAACCTGCACTTTTTTCATTTTGCTTTAAGACTTCCACTAATCTTAAGGTGTTTCTCTCTCTCTCTCTCTCTCTCTCTCTCTCTCTCTCTCTCTCTCTCTCTCTCTCTCTCTAAACATCAAGCATCTTCTTTTACTGAAACACCGAACGATTAGAACAAAAGAAAATAATACCACGAGGAGAGAAAAAAATCAAATATTAATGAGACAAAACGGAAAAAAAAATGACGCACAGAAAATATTGTCAGGTGTGTGTTTCAATTGCAGGTCATGAAAACAAAACCAGAAATCATAATTGCCACGAAAAAATCACCGTTCCAGTAACAAAGCCAACAATATGAGAACAGATTTGCCTCCTAAATAACATTCAGAGCCTGTCGCTTTATTTCAATCAGGCGTCATCACGGAGGAAGGGGAAAAGGGACAGGATTTACAAAGTCCCCCCTGGAAATGGCACAAATGAGAGAGAGAGAGAGAGAGAGAGAGAGAGAGAGAGAGAGAGAGAGAGAGAGAGAGATACCTTAGCCAGCCTGTAATCTAGTCCGACCTTTTCTAGAGAGAGAGAGAGAGAGAGAGAGAGAGAGGGAGGTGGAATCTCAGCCAGCCTGTAATCTACCCAGACCTTTTCTGCAGAGAGAGAGAGAGAGAGAGAGAGAGAGAGAGAGAGGGGGAGAATCTCAGCCAGCCTGTAATCTATCCCAACTTTTTCCAGAGAGAGAGAGAGAGAGAGAGAGAGAGAGAGAGAGAGAGCTAAGCCGGAAATCGTCTCAAGAGGTCTCAATAGTCGTCTGGAGTTACTAGAGAATTCCCGCTGTCGGCTCCTTCAGTCCTGCGGCAGCCTCAGGGTTTGCGGCGCGTGACTTAATGGGGGGTGCGGAGGGGTTGATCTAGGGGGAGCGTGGGTCTTGGGGGGGGGGTGAGAAAAGAGAGATACTAAGAAAAATATACCTAGGAACATTGGACCTTTCCGACACGACAGTATATTCTTGCCCAGTATCAAGTTCTTCACGAGGATAATCTCATGGTGAGTGTTCCCTGCCAAACGAGAAAGTAAAGCTGGTGTGATTGAGAGAGAGAGAGAGAGAGAGAGAGAGAGAGAGAGAGAGAGAGAGAGAGAGAGAGAGAGAGAGAGAGAGAGAGAGAGAGAGAGAGAGAGAAAGAAAGAAAGAAAGAAAGAAAGAAAGAAAGAAAGAAAGAAAGAAAGAAAGAAGAAAGAAAGAAAGAAAGAAAGAAAGAAAGAGAGAGAGAGAGAGAGAGAGAGAGAGAGAGAGAGAGAGAGAGAGAGAGATGGCATAGATTTTCTATTTGTGTGTGTGTGTGTGTGTGTGTGTGTGTGTGTGTGTGTGTGTGTGTGTGTGTGTGTGTGTGTGTGTGTGTGTGTGTGTGTGTGTGTGTGTGTGTGTGTGTGTGTGTGTGTGTGTGTCCCTGCGTAGAATTACAGGCTGGGTGAGCTTCCCCTGAATGCAGCAACAGGAAGGTTTTATTGGTATTGACGAGTAATCGAATTATCTCAGGAAATGCTCGCGACTGTTTTGTGAAGTATCGAGCGCACCGGAAACAAAACTGATAAAGCTGGAAGATTCTTTTTTTTATTTCAATTGATAGTAAAGCCAGAGAGAGAGAGAGAGAGAGAGAGAGAGAGAGAGAGAGAATGTAATTATCAGAGGAGGAATTTAACACAGGTAAAAGAAATCTGTTTCTTACTTTACGTGCGAGCGTCATGCACGGCATTGTCGGCAAGTGATGTGATTGCCATCAATTATTTGCACAAAGTGGAATGAACCGATGAGATCTGAACGTCACTGACTTCATCATGCAGAATGAGTGTTCGTTAACATCATTCATGTAACACTTTTCTCTGATGAGATTCATTCTTATTAGTTGAGCGGCACTGGTGTCATCCATCACAATTCAAACAACTGCCAGTTTTCAGCCTCGTAATTTCAGTCTCATCTCTTCCTAAGAGATTTTTTTGTCAGTAAACCCAGTTATAGACTTGAAGTATTTATTCTGGACGACATATTCTCCTTCTAGCCCAATACACTTCATAATTTTGATGATTTTTTTTCAGAAAATGAAACAACTTGGTACCTTCCATTAATTTCAAAATTGAATGGGAGAATAACAATTCACTCCCTTTTCTTGATATTCTGGTTACTCGAGTTAATGATCTTACATTCACTGTGTATCGAAAACCTACCCATTGTGACATATATATTCACTATTTCTCCTACCATAACGATGACATCAAATTATCTGTTATTTCTACCATGTTCCTTAGAGCGTTATGAATCTGTAGCCCCCAATACCTAGACAGTGAGAACTCAAATATTTGGTCAATCTTTCGAAAATTAAAGTATCCTGATTGGTTCATAAAGAAAGGTTATCTTAAGGCTAGAAAGACGTATTTTGCTCCTAGGTCCCGCCCAGACAATACCAAACCGTATTTATGTCTCCCGTATGTTAAAAGCCTTGAAAGTATTAAGTCAGTCAGCAGAGATCTTGATGTAAATATAGCTTTTAAGTACACATCCACCATCAAATCTATCCTTGCTCACAATAATTTGAGTGCTAAGGCTGAAAGAGGAGTATATAAAATTCCTTGTAAAGATTGCAAATTAGTTTATACAGGAGAAACAGGCAGATCCTTGGATGTGAGGTTAAAGGAACACAAGAAAAGTGTAAGGAATTGTCACACTAATAATGCCAATTTTATCCATGCTTTTGATAATGACCACTCAATTGATTGGGATTCCAGTCAAATGTTATTGAAATGTAACAATTTAAAAAAACGTAAGATTTTAGAATCGGTTTGTATACAGAACCATAAGAATTATAATCTAAATGAAGGCATGTTTAAGCTACATCCATTAATGAGAGCACTGGTGACTAAATCTCTACCAGATCTAGGGAATAGTGGTAAAGACAGGTCAGGTCCTGGTAGGGTTTGAGTAGGGTGGAGCTCACAGGTGGGGTCAGCCAATCACACTGTACCACGTTACTCTCATCCTCTTGGTTCAGTTTTATATTTCATTCTACTTTGTACTGCTTAAGATGAAGGCAGTTGCCTTCGAAACGTCCAGAATAAATACTTCAAGTCTATAACTGTGGGTTTACTGACAAGTTTATATTCACGATAGTGTGATATTCCATCTCGCTTTTCTTTTTGTTACTTTTTTTAATGGATGAGGAAAAGCTGGCCAAGAACTACAAAAAAATATAACAAAAAGGTTTCTTTGATTGCTAGTTCCCTAAAAGGTTAGTAGAGTTACCCAAAAGTCTTACTAACAATATCGTCAGTAAAAAAGTGTATATCAAAATACCACATTTTCAACAGTAACTTATAGATCGTTGTCCATGCAGTGTGGTGCGTACGTGTGTCAATACTTCTCTCCACTGCATCACTGAAAACCTTACCCAAACAAAACAAAGCAAAACAAAACAAAGTGCGAGGAAATTACATAAGCTGACATATAAAAAGTTTAGAACTCTAACAAAGAAACCTACATTAGAATGGGTTTTGTTAATAATTAGCGTGAACGGTCAACCCTTCTCACAGTCTTTAATTCACCCACCGCAGCTCTCACTGAAAAGAACAGACAGGCGTCTCCTTTGGTATTCTGTGTGCAGCTCGCCTCCCCCTCGCCTCAGCCTGCCTGCGCGCGGTATTCCAAAGTGAGGCGGCCATTCCTCCACTCACGCCCAAAGCCAATGTCCAACTCATACTGGATCTGAGGCTCATCTAACTTCCTGAATCCCACACTGAGAAAAGCGGTACTGGAGGCGCGAGCGTCCAAGTCATTTCATTTTACTAGTACCATCATCGCAATACTCCAAGAATCTTGAGCTTCTCCATCATTTACTTCAAGGACTTCATACATAGTTCCACACACACACACACACACACACACACACACACACACACACACACACACACACACGTACGTAAATATACATATGAAGTCAGGAAACCTAGCTGGGAACGTTCCAATACATGGCAATGGCGGCTGTCATCTTAAGTACACTGCCGTAGTTGTTGTATTCTTGATATATTTCTGTAATGTAACATTTCCTCTGTTCTATGTATACCATCATACACACGCTTGTTTTCGTCTAGTATCAAAGTATTTCTAGTTATTCTCTGTAAACAAAGGTATTTCAAAATATCTTTTTTGAGATTAAATTCAGTCTGATCTCAACTTCCGTCAAAACATTTATCTCTTCAAAGTTTATGCTCTCTCTCGTCACACGTTTCCTGACGTGCGACACAGGGGGAGAATGCGTCCACCGTATCAAATTTCCTTTTGATAAATAGCGAAATTTTTAATCCTTCATTCGTGATGTAAATGTCAGTAACGGAAAACTCCAAGCAAAAGTAGCATTGACACTTAACACTTTCTAATATGCGACAACTGAGTTTAGAATTATTCTTTTATTTTAACCAAGCTCCTTGAACTCCCTAAGAGACGAAGGATGCAGAATGACAATAAGATCGACTTGTAATGGATGAAAAGGCTTATCCATTACAATAGATGTTCAAGACCTTTACAATACATAACTTAGAAAGCGTAGCAATGTGTTCAAGACAGATTCATTTATGATTACACACCAACAAAACTAGAAGGCATTGGCAAATCAGTGGAAAAGACACGACTAAACACAAAAGGCGTTTACGGCACCAAACATTTAAGATGTTAGATCACTTTATGGATCACGATAAGAAATTACTTAATGTTCACAAGAGTTGCTTCCTCTACGACAGCTTATCCTTTCCTTGTTTTTATTTATTTATTTTTATTTTTATTTATTTATTTATTTTTTTTTTTTTTTTTTTTGTCTCATGATGTCCTCATTTTCCCGGAGTCTTGCACGCTTCATGTTCATTGTCATTGTCGGCGCTCAGCGAATATATTTTCACAAGTATAAAGACTCTTTTTCCGTCAGAGGTCAAAGGTCGCGCTGCACGTGTCTGACGAACAAGAGAACTAATCCAACACTAATTGAAAAAATGGAGGCAAGTCTTTTTTTTTTTTTTTTTTTTTTTTTGCCCCTATAGAGGTGAGGTATTGATATTGATCCGGTCGACGCGTCTTCCAGTCACCCAGTGATGCACGACACTCCTTGTGTGGAGTACACACACACACACACACACACACACACACACACACACACACACACACCCGGTAGCTCTCTCTCTCTCACTGGCTCTCTCTCTCTCTCTCTCTCTCTCGGGTGGAGATATTTGGGTGTGTCTCTCTCTCTCTAGCTCTCTGTTCACCTAGCATATATATATATATATATATATATATGTGACCTTGTATATATATATATATATATATATATATATATAAATAAATATATATATATATATATATATATATATATATATATATATATATATATATATATATATATATATATAAAAGAAAGTGGAAGGCGAGAGAAGAGAGAACACTTTAAAGATTTTCTCTTTGAAAAGGAAGTGGACTATTTAATTACATGCAGCTCAGGTCTTCATTAGTCGACGAGATTCTTTCTTTCGCTGTTTATTAAATGCAAATGTTTCGTAGGGAAGCTGAACAGTTGTTTATTTCACGTAAACAAGTAAAGTCTCTTAAGACTTACATTTCGGAAACATGATAGTGATAGCGAGATCGAGACAGGCAGAGTGCACCGTGCGTGGGTATCTCGCCCAACTGGCAAGAATGATGCGGCGTGGCGAGGCCTGAGAGACGGGAGAGGCGGGGCTGGGGAGGCCGGGGGGGAAATGAGAATGTACGTGGAGGTGCATGAAAATAAAACGGCACTTGAAAAATGGAGGCATGAATAAAAATGTATAAATGTGCAGCAGGGAGCATAATGCTTTCTGCTGGTGCTGGCGAGGCGTGCTGGTGTGCCGCCCGTGTGTGTGTGTGTGTGTGTGTGTGTGTCGGCGAAGTGTGATGGTGTGGCTGTGGCGCGGTGGCGTGAGCAGCGCACTGTTAAGGGTGTGACGGTGGAGGGCGTGACGGCATTGCAGGGGAGGAGTGACGGACAGGTGTGGGTGTATTGGGTGTAACGTGTTGGCATGGGTGTGACGGATTGATATTACTGGAACCACGGGATGAGTTTGTGTACAGCACGGCCTGTATCGTGTCCGGCGGCAGTAGGAGCGTCACAAGACAATAGTCGTGTTTAGTGTCCGCTGTCCAGCGTGCAGGCGGCGAGTCGTGGCTTCCCTACATCACTAATTCATCCACCATCGACCGTCAGGAGGCATGATACGAGACATCACCCTTTGGAGAAATACTATTTTTTTCGTTATTGCTATTTATGTTTTGTTTTTAGGAAGGGAGAGCCAATGGGGACAAGAAAGTGTGTGGTTCATTGTCTCTTCTCGGCAGCGATAGAGAAACGAAAATAGTGAAATTGTACGATTTGTATGTGTGGCAGAATCTGTATTTTACTTTCCCGGTTTTATCAAATTATTTCCTGTGATCTCTCTCTTTTTTTTTTTTTTTTTTTTTGCTGGAGAGGGGTTCATGCGTGCCTGTGTGTGTGTGTGTGCGTAGGAAGGGCGTGGGTAGGTGGATCAGTGTAGCTGTGAGTGTTTACCTAGTTATTTTTGTATCTCTACTTTTAGACCGGGATTTTCAAACTTTACTGCTTAGTCTCTGTCCTCTCATATTCAGACCAGCAGAGTAGGAAGCGTGTGGCTCTTGTTTGTCTCGCCTCTATTCCAGTCCACTTCCTCGACAATATTCAAGTATTTCATCCCTTATATTTTTTCCACTTCTGTTCCTTTTGATCTTTCATTGTATCCTCCCCCCCCCCCACACACACAGAGAGAGAGAGAGAGAGAGAGAGAGAGAGAGAGAGAGAGAGAGAGAGAGAGAGAGAGAGAGAGATAATAGATAGACAGATTGACAAATATTTATGATGATGTACGTATTTGTGGATGATCAGTGAATATGTCAGGCATGTCAAACGCACATAAAGATTTTCTCTCTCTCTCTCTCTCTCTCTCTCTCTCTCTCTCTCTCTCTCTCTCTCTCTCTCTCTCTCTTTCAAAAAATATCAGGTGGATCGACTAGATTATGCCCCAGCTTGCCCAGGCTACCTCACCTCCTCCCATGCTCATCTTGCTTGCCTCACCTTCCCTTGTCCTTCACCAACCTGCCTCGTTTGCTTCATCTTCCCTTGCCTTTCTCTAAACTGCCTTAACGTTCCCTAATCTCCTGCCGCTTAGTAACACACCAGCCCGCCAATTCTTGGTAGCGTGAGCACAAGGCACTGGCGATACGAGCGGACTTTCTGCTGTTCGTGGGGTTTCCAGCCTTTCGTTAAAGTTAGATTAGGTTAGTGTAAGTTAGGTTGGGTTGGGTTGGGTTTAGTTGGGTTAGGTTTGGTTGGGTTAGGTTAGGTTCGTTTGGTTGGGTTAGGTTAGGTTAGGTTAGGTTACCTTAGGTTAGGTTAGGTTAAATTAGGTTAGGTTAGGTTAGGTTAGGTTAGGTTAGGTTAGGTTAGGATTACGGCAGGTTAATTCAAAAAGTTAACTTAGCTTTAGGTTGAGTTCGATTAGGTTAGGTTAAGTTAGGTTAGGTTAGATTAGATTACGTTAGAATTACGGCAGGTTAAGTCAAAGGGTTAGGTTAAGTCAGATTAGGTTAGGTTAAGTTAGGTTAGGTTAGGTTAGGTCGGATTAGGTTTAGTTAGATTTGTGTTGAGTTAAGTTACATAAAGTTTGGTTAGGTTAGGTTAGGTTAGGTCAGGTTAGGTTTTGTTAGATTTGTGCTGAGCTGAGTTCAGTTACATAAGGTTTGGTTAGGTTTGGTTAGACTTGCAGCCTTGGTTATCGCCGCTCCGTTTTGGCAAGCAAGCACTTACGATTTACACCTGGCTTTGTTTTGTTTATTCCACAGTCACAATACATAATACGCAGCGCACGACTCTAATGTTTCTAGCTAAAAAAAAATAATTCACGTATATTTCACTACAACGACACAACGGACAACAACTACGAGCAGATACTTTATTGCACAATTCAATATTTCTTTACTTTATTGCCTTATTGCTGCATTAAATAAGCCTGATTCACGCTAGGGGAGGTGACGCACGCTCGTTACCTTCCAGCGAGGAGGGAGTGTGGCGGCGTGCGGTGGCGTGTGGCGTGTGGCGATGTGTGGCGGTCAGCAGGTGCTCTCACTCACAACTCACCGCCCGCGAGTGATAACGAATTTCACGGCTTGCATAAAGTATCGCTGGAAGAATGCTCACTCCTCGACAATGCTGCCCACTTTACTCTCTCTCTCTCTCTCTCTCTCTCTCTCTCTCTCTCTCGGCCAACAACAGTACGGCCTGCCATTAAAAATACGTAAATTTAATATCTCATAAATTGAATCTAACGAATACGACAAATACTACTCTCTCTCTCTCTCTCTCTCTCTCTCTCTCTCTCTCTCTCTTAACCCAAATAGGAGAGAGGAGAGAGGAGTCAGCCCATAAGAAAAGAGCAGAAAAATTCGGCCATCTCTGAAATAAACGAACAGTTTGATGGGAAGCGGAGGGATAAACTTTCTTTCTCCCGTGGACTGCTGACAGCTGCCAGCAAGGGTGACGATCATCATGGCAAGGAAAGAAGAGAAAGAAGAAAAAAGGAGCTAGCCGAGATGTCAAGGCCGCAGTGACCTCGTGCTTTTGAATATTTTATCGGTGCTCTTCAGATCCTAAATTTATTGGTACTGTTTGATCACTGTAAAGGTCAAGACTCGTGTTGTATAGGACAGCTGTGTGAGTACTGTAAAGCACCATCAGATAGACTTGTCCACTCGTGATCACCTGCTGTTCTTGTTTTGTTTTTAAAAAAATTATCACGGTGGTCAAGTACTTACACACCCTTGAAAAATCTCTTAACGTTCCATTAGATCGAGTAAAGAACATGGAAGATAAGGCGCCGAAAAAAAAAAATGGAAACATTAGTGCCTGTATTC
>NC_059278.1:3817143-3847143 GCF_017591435.1 Portunus trituberculatus | reverse complement strand
GAAGGAAGTCAAAAGTGAAGGGCAATTTCTCTCATTTTACTCCTATTTCCTTTGGCGCTCATGGTTAGTTTAACTTGGTAGTTTAGGAACGATTTAACGCAGCCTTTGGTCATGCTGTGATTTGCCTGGTGTGAATAACTAGCGGAGGCGGAGACCATGGGGACGATTTTGTTACTACGATGTTCCTTTGTTCCCGTGTACCCTCAGTATTCAGCGCGGCCCACACACACACACACACACACACACACACACACACACACACACACACACACACACACACACACACACACACACACACACCCTTCTCTTCCTATTCCCCCTCACCTGTTTGACTCCCAGTTCCTGTATTCATTTAGCTTATTCTCTGCTCCTCTCTCTCTCTCTCTCTCTCTCTCTCTCTCTCTCTCTCTGTTCCTCCAATTCCACATTCACTCTATCATTCACCTCCCCTGCATTTCCTCCGCCTCGTGGGATCTGAGTACCTGCGACCCAGCATCTCCCTCACCGCCGTGGCTGTGTCTGGGAGTACGTGTCTCAAAGGCTCCTGATCTCCTTCATACACCCATCGAATCCTGCTACGACGATGAGATAACCACTAAATTCAGGAGAGATATCACACGTGTCCTGCGGCGCTGTGTGGTGTTTGTATTCAGGGATTGAGATGCAGGTAGTGATAATGTCAACCATCCGTCCGCTACTTGTTCGTGATTCGCAGTATGGAAAGAAGATCAAGGATTTCCACGGTGAATTATTTGTTTTTAGTCAGCGATTTGTAATTTTATTTTTACGTGTGTACTTCCCTCGTGTGTTATGCAGTTGTCGAATGTTTGGACTGGGTTTTCAGATGTTTGGAGATTATGTAGAGTGAGTATCCTTATTTTTGGTTTGTTATTGTGGTTGTTGTTGTGGTCGCTGCTTCTAGTAAAGCCCATCATATGACAGTAATGTTCTTTACTTCTTTTATTACTCAAGATCCTCTTATTTGTATTCAGCAAAATATAAAGACTTAGAGGAAGGATGAAGCCTTGTTTGACCATATTTTATACTCGTGTGTGTGTGTGTGTGTGTGTGTGTGTGTGTGTGTGTGTGTGTGTGTGTGTGTGTGTGTGTGTGTGTGTGTGTGCGCGTGCTGATATATATATATATATATATATATATATATATATATATATATATATATATATATATATATATATATATATATATATATATATATATATATATATATACATATGAGTTGTTATTGGAATGTGCTGTTGAACATCACTGTATCATTAGCTGTCAAAGTAAAAAGCACAATACCACATTGTCTCCACTACTGTTAAACCTTTACTTCTCTCCCCTCCCTTCCTGTGCCTTCGCTCTCAGTTGTCTTCTGGGAAATCACTGAACCTGTACAAAGCGATAATGTCAGGGTACGATTAAAGACGCAATGGAAAAACGTTGGTTTGGGATCATTGAGCATCACATTATGCTCAGGAAGGACGCGCCACCTCTCTCCTCTCTCCTTCCTCAGGCCATAAGTATGATGTTCTTTCTGCTCGCTACCACAGCCTCGGAATTCTTCACACGATCTGCAATCAGTTGGTCTTTTCCATTTCCCGGGTCACAGAATTCCTTTGTGCTGTCACGTTTAGCGACAATTTTGAATTCGTACTTTGTGTGTTTCCGGGATGTTTGAGTTTGCATTTTATTATCGATGGAAAGCAGAGACAGAAGATTTTGTGTGATTTGATGTCCCGTATTGAGTGTCGTGATAGGAAGAGGGAAGATATCGAGGAAAAGTTTTGAAGAGCCTAGATCAGGTTCCCATGGTTACTGACTGGCGAGAGGCGTCCTGTCTTATGGCTTTGGAAAGAGCGCTCAAAGGTGGAGCAGCAAGGCAATCCATTTCTGCAGCAACAATACAGAAGAAGTGCTCGACAGTGAAGGCGCGGACGTGAACCGAGGGTTGCATGTATCCCTAATGCCAGTGCGGCCATGTGGGTCTATTCTTCCTGACAAATGAAAATGGGTTTCCGCGATGCTAAATAACCAAGCCTATAACGACCAGGCGAGGGCTGCACCGGAGCGCTGCTTTTCTCGCTAAGAGATGCCCACCCAAAGCTTGAACATCAGACCATCAGATCAATAGTAACAACCTCTTTAGGAGCGCCCCACGATCCCGCACCGCCAAAGTATTAACGTGTATGTCTTTGCCGAGAAAGTGGAAGTGCATCAACAATATTGTAAGACGTTTCAATGTTCGCCCAATCGGATGAGACACAATACGTTCAGTTGGTCTTGGTGCACAGTCACGCCTCACCCACTGTTCAAAATAATGAGTTGGACAGTGCAAGTTGTCCCAAGTCACTTATTACTTGCGCGAGTTTTGATAGCGAGTCTTTGTATTTGGCCAGTGTTGATTTTAAGCCTGTGTCAATTTAAAGGAGAATTTGCATCAGTAAATCGTAAAATTTTACTGGAAGTTGTCAAACTCAACGAAATTCTGCAGCATTGAATGGGATCAGTGCTTCGCCCGGGTACATCACTACTAATTTAGGAGTGAAGCAGCGAATTCCAGAGCCGATACAGTTTCAACGCTTGCATAAACTGATTGGTGAACTTTAGACTAGCCTTATTGGTGAGCGTGTCTCGAGCTGATCAATATCTGGAGGATCAACAACCTTGACTTTATGGATGACATTTGGAGATCAAAGTAGATGATATTGATGACTTTCCACGATAGACAGATAAGGTGAAACTGCAGAACCTCCATGTTACTGGGGATAAAGCTGATGGTTACGTGTGCACCAAGAACATAAAGATTTCTAGGCCCCAAGTAAAAGTTAATGGACATTTTAAGGATATTTTCTGGTAACAGTTAAACAAGGCTTCTACACTGTCCTTTAAACTGGCTCGAGAGAAAATTATTAACGGTTATCATGAGTTTCGTAACAGTTCAACAGGAAAATACCAATGGGAATCCAACCAATAATTATAATCAGTAAAGAAAAATGCTCAAATGTTTTAACCCCTTCAGTACCATGACGCATTTTCATATTCCTTCTTGATACTATTTGGGGGATTTTATGCAGCTTCAAAAACTCATATGGGGGATTAAATTAGTGAAGACTCTAGCCATTAATCTCCTCCATAGACCCTTCCTAATCCTAATAAAATGATCTAATGGTACAAAAAACTCATGGTTAATAAATTTGTCCCAGTACTGAAGGGATTAAGAATACCGAACTGAGAATGCTAACACCAGTTGTACAGGGATGCGGTCAAGCTCCTCCTACATGCAAAAGTCTCATTCACTACCAGATAACACAGCTGGAAGTGACCCAAGCAACAGTCATAAACCTAGTGGTCAAGCTCCTCTTATTGTCTTATTGATGCAACAGTCTCACTCGCTACCAGTACTAGATAACACAGGTGGGAGTGACCCAAGCAGCAGTCATAAAGCTAGCGGCCGGAGCAAGGCAATCGATCCTACTGAGATGGTCGTATAGTCGCGGGTGTTTGTGTGTTGGCTTACTCCTCTGGCTGGCTAATTGACGCCCCGAACACCGAGCAGGACGTTGATAAAGGCGAGGCGTGCGCTGACAAAGTGGCTACGGGTGGCAAAGCAATTATTTTCTGTAATGAAGCAGCATCACTATTATGTTTACGCTGTGCATTTAATCTACGTGTGTTTATAATGTCTGTTATAGATCTCACCGTCACATTACTTCTGCTCAGGGGAATGATTGTGATATAACGACGACAGTTAAAGCATTGGCAGTGATGGTGATGAGTAGTAGTAGTAGTAGTAGTAGTAGTAGTAGTAGTAGTAGTAGTAGTAGTTGTTGTTGTTGTTGTTGTTGTTGTTGTTGTTGTTGTTGTTGTTGTTGTTGTAGCAGTAGTAGTAGTAATACTAGTAGTATTAGTAGTGGCATTTTTGTCGTTGTTGCTGTCGTTGTCGTTGTGCTTGACATAATAACATACAATAGCAAGTACTGATCATGCTAACATTGGCCAGTAAAACGCTTTATGATCTTTGACATTTTGTTCTTCGAAACACAGAAGCGCCTCACTTACGGTACAGTAAACCCGCGGCCAGGGAAGCTCCGTTCAGTTGGCAACAAGCAAATGGCTACCTCGAAGAGCAAATAAAAGCTCCCAATATGAAAATAAGTAAATAAAACATAGACCACTTCTCATGAATCAACCTCTCCCAGTACGTTTCTTTTTTTTTTTTTTCTTTTTTCTTGTCTATCTCTTTTCTACCTTTCTATATGTCTATCTACTTGTTTATTTGTCTATCTTTCTATCTGTCTATCTGTGTGTCCTTATCTCTCTTCTCCCTTGCATGTTGTTTGGTTATCTTTTGTTCATCACCCATTCTTCTTTATCCGGTCTTCTTTCACATTCGCCATTTTCTTCCCTTCTTTTCGTTTCCACTCATCACATTCTTGTTCTTCTATTTGACTCTACCTCTCATTTGCCAGACAACGTTCCACTGTGCACATTGATCGACATTTGTCAATCCTTTTTGTTGACTTTAAATTTCCGAGTATGTGTGTGTGTGTGTGTGTGTGTGTGTGTGTGTGTGTGTGTGTGTGTGTGTGTGTGTGTGTGTGTTTGAGCGCGTGCCAAATCTACATATTTCAATTACCACTCACACATTATTGTTTTGCTTCATTTTAGGTGCCTAGGGAGGGATTATTGAAAGAGAGAGAGAGAGAGAGAGAGAGAGTGGGGGGGTGGGGTGAAAGCAGGGGGATTAGCAATAAAAAACTATGCTCTCTCTCTCTCTCTCTCTCTCTCTCTCTCTCTCTCTCTCTCTCTCTCTCTCTCTCTCTCTCTCTCTCTCTCTCTCTCTCTCTCTCTCTCTCTCTCTCTCTCTCTCTCTCTCTCTCTCTCTCTCTCTCTCTCTCTCTCTCTCTCATCTCCAATATACTGGTAAGCGTCATTAGTGTTGCCAGGTAGAGGGGCCGAGTGAGCAAGGGAAGCGGTGAAAAGTAAATAAAAACAAGACAGTACTAAAGGAATGAAGGGAGCAGAAACACGGAGGGGGACGCAAAGGGAAGGTGTTACAGTAAGTGAGGTTGCGGTGCAGTGAAAGTTAATGATGTATTGGGAAAGTTGATAGGAGGTTGTGCATATGTTTCTTGTATAGTCCTCGTGGTGTCTGTCTGTGTGTGGTTGTGTTCTTATTGGTTGGTTAAGAACAGTATGTAGCGCAGTTTTTATGTGTATTTCTTATGGTTAGTTTCAACTCGTCTAGTTCTTGCGGTTATCTTCAGTTCTTGTGCCTAAGTGTAGTTTAGGACCACTTCTTGTCATTTTTGTGGTTGTGTGGAAATTCTTGTGGTTATTTATTTCCACTTCTTTTGATCGTACCCAGAGTGTGTGGCTATGTCCTTTTAATTTCTTTGGTTGTGGTCAGTTCTTGTGGTTTCATATTTCCCAAGGGTACTTCTAATTTTCCGGAGCGTTAGCCGCCTATCGTGTGGACAGTGCTGTTGGCTGTTTACCAAGACCTTCACCGCCATAACATCCCTCGTTTTTCTTTGATTGGGTGACACAGGACTCGAATTTTCCCAGGTTACACATATTTTTTTTCAATCTCTGTGTACTTATCTACAGTTTATATGTTGAAAAATGTGTTGTCCTCCCAGCCAGGATTCCAAATAACTTATTTAATAAACCACCGGCCAATTGTTTACGGAAAAATAAAACTGAGATTATTTGCTTCGTAACTTTGTATGATCAGTGTAAAAAAATTCCCAGTACAAATGAAACAGTACTGGATTGAAATTTTAAACCATGATCGCTTTCAAATAAAAAAAAAACCTCAGTATAAATATAAACTGCACTGGATTAAAACTTTCAACCTCTTCTTTTCAGTTCACTACTCACCATATAGAATCACTTAAGTACTGGGACACATTTTTACCAGGGTCTATGGATGTCAGAATGTTAATGGCCAGAATCTCCACTATTCTAATCCCCCACATGAGTACCTGAAGCTGTATAAAATCATCAAATAGTAAGCAGAATGAATATGGAAACGCGTCATGGTACTGAAGGGGTTAAAAACAGAATAAAATGTTCAAATATTCAGTCCTGTCCCACATAATATCAAGAGTTTTCTAGCAGCCTCCCCGCCGCTGCGCAGTGAGCCAGACCGAGAGAATGCAAAGTGAGAGGCGAATGTAAATACGATTAATTAAGTCGAATAAAGTTAAAGCTTAATATAATTTGGAGGAAAAATATCTATAAAAAAAACTTCCTTCGGTCACCAAATCTTTCTTTTTTCCAACAGAATTTTTCATTTTTTTTCGTGAACCTTCCTGTGTACAGAGGATCCGTCGTAATATCCTGCTGTGGAAGGGATCCTGGGACGGCGCCCTTCCGGTGTAGTGTAGCAGGGAGGTAAGACCGGCCAGGGACAGAGGGACGCGGGAGCAACAGAGGCATGGCTTGCATCACTGAGGGAAGTAAAAGAGGACGAGTGGCCGGGGAGGGAAAAGTAAAGATTAGTTGTTGGGAAAGACACGATGAGACATTTACGTTGATGCGACGCTGAGTGGAATGTGTGGAGAGAGCCAGTGGAGATTCGATTAAACCACTAAATTACTAATGACCACTGATGACTCTAATAAAACCAGCAGGGCGAGGAGGATAGTGAATGACTACAACACTAAGAGATGAGTGGGACAGGACTTGTTTGTATACTTGTGTGTGTGTGTGTGTGTGTGTGTGTGTGTGTGTGTGTGTGTGTGTGTGTGTGTGTGTCGCTGAGGTAGTATTGCCAACCAATTATTGATGTACCAAGGCTGACGGACAGGAAGAGAGCGGGATGTAGGTGGGGATAAGGATAATGGACCGCTGACTGTAACAGAGACATGGGCGGAACCAAGTACAGGCTCCAGCTCAGCCCTGGCCATCCGCAGAACAAGAGTGGCAGCAATATACTCAAATAAACGTGAACGGCAACAGTTGCTTGGGGAATATTGAGAGCGAAGGCGAGTGAGGCCGAGTGAGGACAAGTAAGGGCGAGTGACATATGCCATTGTGATGCATAAACAAGGCTGACAAAGACACAGGTGGTAGGAGTGGAAAGGACACACCTCTGGATGGATTAACAATGAAATCAATCTAGGAGCAGGAATCAGATAGCCTCGCATGCCGCTGTGGTGACGCTCAATATTCTTCGGACGTGGAAATCAAACACAAACACGGAGAATAAGGAAGGGCAGGTCACAGACAGAAGTTAACAACGAAAACCATATACGAGAAGGAACCCAATAGTTCCAGACGTCGCTGTGGTGGCGCTGAAGACTCTCAACGTGAAACCCAAAACCACCTACACGCCGCGAGGCAATGCTGGAGACTGCATGGAAACTGGAATCGGAAAGGATGGCAAGGGGTCGATATTGGAGACACGAGCCGCCAAGGAGACACGGAAGGTCGATCGTGTAACCTTGGTGTTGCGCCTTCCATGTTCCGGCAAGTTTTCAGTCTGGTGTTTGATCTTTCCCCTCCACCCTCGAGCCGCAGATAACGATGCTTGCGTCAGTCCACGTCCCGTCTGTGCCTCTTGATGTGGGCCGCCTGGTGTTCCAGAGGGTTACGTGAGATTTCCCTTGTGGAGCAAAGAGGCTTGGCGACGGGGGCACCGTGGAGGACATACCAAACGTGTACAATTACTATATTGCCTTCCATTCCCTCCCACATTACTATTATTCTTTCAGTTATTCGTATTCCATCAATATTCGGTATTATTTCACTTGTTTTTCACACGTTCACACGTTTTTCTCCGTGTTCTATTTATTTACATTTAATCTTACTTTTCCATATTTCCTTTACAATTTATCTTTCCCTTTTCGTGACTTTTGTCGTCTTCTGTCGTCATGCATTCAAATGCCGCTTATCTAAATACGTACATGACTCGCCAGCTGCTTTGGCCGCTCTCCAACACACAACTTTTCCACTTTCCTATAGCATATTCTACCACCGCCACTTGCCCCTAACTTCTGCGTTCCCTTTCCTCTCCCTAAGCTCCCTTTCCCTCCCTTCCTTCGTCAGAATTCCTCACTCAAGCCGCTGTCACCCTCTCCCAAAGGATCCACTGCAGACGTATCCCGCGAGGCCATCACGGGACACATTTCTATCACGACTGCAAAAATTTGACTTGAGGAGGATGAATCTCCACCTTGGCTGCTGGCGAGGGTCACGAGGCGAGGCTCTAGTGGGAGCGGGAGTATTTCCACTTGATGAGTCTGATGCATCACTCAGTCAAATCTTGCGTCTTGGGAGCAACGATTAAGGTCCATCATGGTAATTAATTAAAGGGAATTTGGGTTTCTCTACAGTATTCATTTATGCGAAAAGTTAAGGATTTAATTTTATCAAGTGTTTATTTCCTTCCTAGCTTCGTTTCCATCAGTATGAAAATTCCTTATATTGCATCGTCTTACAACATTCCCAGTTCCATCTCAAGTTATGTATTCCAAGCATATTTTCTTTTTGTTTTCTTTTTTCAGTATAATCTAATGTATACTTACTGTTTTTCATATAATGTCTATAAATAACACAACAACAGGTACATCAGGTAACTTTTATAACTCCAAAGGAATTTTTCTTATTATTAAGAACCATCAGGAAACTACCGCATAACAATCAACTCCACGAGAAAGACAAACTGGCACAGCGCATTCCCAGGTTACATATTACTGTAAAACACTGAGACACGGAGCACGCGAGAGAACCAAACGAGGGGCACGTGCGTTTAGATCCTCTCAAGTCAAGACAAACACAACCTCATCGAGACGGTTTTACTTTGAGCACAAACAATTCAGGACATCTGTCGCGGAAATGCTAATTACTCGGAGGCTTCGCTTGGGGACGCCGTGCGGAAGATGGGAGATGGGAGGAAATGGGAGGACGCTGCACCAGACGTCCTCGAAATGCTGAATTCAACGAGATGGATGAGTAATGAGAAGACAAATGCATTCATTCTCTCTCTCTCTCTCTCTCTCTCTCTCTCTCTCTCTCTCTCTCTCTCTCTCTCTCTCTCTCATCAATCACTGTATGTATCGTTGATATTACTCCTGTGATTATAAGCAACACGTTTGCTAAGGAGCCTTTAAGAGCTCAGAGCGGACTAGACCATGCTGTTTATGTTTATGATGCTAGTTATGTAACACCTTGGAAATAAAAACCATTAATCTCTCTCTCTCTCTCTCTCTCTCTCTCTCTCTCTCTCTCTCTCTCTCTCTCTCTCTCTCTCTCTCTCTCTAGTTAGCTTAGTGGTGTGAAGCGCAACGATCCTTCGAGATAATCTTCCAACTTCCGTCTCAATTAGCTCCGTTGAGGCGAAACATGTAAGCTGAGGGTAAAGCGTATAGGGGTGTTCGGGAGGCGTGGGTGATGAGGAGGGTTGTTTTCTTAAGCGTGGTAGCAGTGCAGCGGTGAGATCCCAGTGTGCTGTTTTACTCTTCGTGTGAGTGGCAGCATTGGATTATTTGGTCGAGGCTGTGTTGGTTGTACTACATGTGTTGCGTGGCGTCTAACACTAACTCTATTTTTGCTTGAGTGGTGTTGATAGCAAGAGTTGAAAAGGCAGTTACCGTCATGTAAATATGTCTGGGAGAGGAATGCTTCAGTGTGTGTGTGTGTGTGTGTGTGTGTGTGTGTGTGTGTGTGTGTGTGTGTGTGTGTGTGTGTGTGTGTGTGTGTGTGTGTGTGTTGAGCGCTGGTTAGCAAAAGGAAAAATGAGGGATCGTTACAACAAGGAAAGCGAAAATAACTAAGAAAGGAAAACACGAGATCGTCAAGGAGATTAAAACGAACCCAAGGAGAAGAAGCAGGAGTAGGAAAGAGGAGGAGGACAAAAGGAAGAAAAAAGAAATCAGCGGATGAGAAGGACGAGAGGATGAATGCAAGAATGAACGAAGGAGAAGAAAGAGAATCATGTCACTAAAGAAGATGAAAGCGAGAACTGCAAGTAAAGAAGGATAGTCCTGAGATGAAGATGACTACAAAGAGAGGTGAGGCGTGCAGCGTGGGTGAAGAAGTGGAGGGAGCTTAATAGTGACACGTGGGTTAAATAAAAAGAAAATACACCTAGAGATATATCGGTATGTATTGAGAGTACCTGTTTACATTCTCCTGGTATAGTATAAGAACAAGATACAACAGAACAAGCAACCTCCTAAATAGTGATACGTGGGTTATATAAAAAGAGCATAGACCGAGAAATATATCGGTACGTATTGAGAGTACCTGCTACTTTACATGCTTCTGGTATAGTACGTATGGGAGAACAAGATACAACAGAACAAGCATCCTGCCCACCCACCACTCTCTAACACCGTGCAGAAGAGAAACTGTTCAAATTTTTCACTGTCACATCGTATAGTCGTCCATTATTAACCTCTTCAATAATGAGATGCATTTTTTACCTTGATTTTTGGGATATGATTAGACGATTTTATTTGCATTAGGAGGGGTCTACGGAGGACAAAAGGTTAATGGCCAGTCTTTACTATTCTAATCCCAACATAAGTTTCTGTAGCCCAGACCTGTACAAAATCACCAAATAGTTACCAGAATGTATATGAAAACGCAGCACGATACTAAAGATATCAACTTTGAAAACGCTGAAAAAAATGTCTTCATGGGGAGAGAGAGAGAGAGAGAGAGAGAGAGAGAGAGAGAGAGGGCGTTTAGTTTCACATGCGTTGTTCTGTCCTTTCTCTTTACCAAAGGAGTTAGCATATTATCCACAAACAGCCGCGAGGTATGCTGCTGTTTGTAATATTATGCAATTCTGTGTAATCCCCGGTCCTCCTTCTTCTCTCCTTCTCCTCCTCCTCCTCCTCCTCTTCCTCCTCCTTCTCCTCCTCTTCCTCCTATCTTCTCCACTGTCGACGTCATTATCATTGTCTTTCTCTTCTCCTGCTGCGCCTCCTCTTCTTGCTTCTCCTCTTCCTGCTCTTGTTCCTCTTTAGTCTCTTTTCATTGTTGTTGTAGTTCTCCTCCTCCTCCTCCTCCTCCTCCTCCTCCTCCTCCTCCTCCTCCTTCTCTTTCTCCTTTCGTTCTCTCCATTATTCGTTTTTTTTTTCTTCTTCGTTTCCTACTCTTTCTCCTCCTCCTCCTTCTCCTGGTTTTTTTTTTTTTCTTCCTTCCCTTGTTACTTTTCAACTCCTTCTCTTCTTCCATCTCATCATTATCATCATCATTCCTTGTCTTTATCCTTCTCCTCCTCCTCCTCCTCCTCCTCCTCCTCCTTTTTCTTCTTCCTCCTCCTCCTTCTCCTCCTCCTCCTCCTCCTCCTCATCCTCCTCCTCCTCTTCTTCTTCTTCTTCCTCTTCCTCCTCCTTCTTCTTCTTTCTGCAGGTTCCCAGGTAATTTTTGCGATCTCCTCGTTATCGGTTCGTGGAGACGGAGGAAGTGAGCCACCAAGCAACCCTGGAAGATGTCACATGTCATTACAACTTGTGCACCGGGAAGGTAAGGGAAGTGTGAAAGGTTGTTATCCCCAATGCCACCTTCATTACTTCGCTCCCACGCTCTCTTCTCTTCACACCTGATACGTACGTGGCGTCCTTTCCTCTTTTTTTTTTTTTTTTTTTTTTTTTTTTGTGTCGTTGTCTTCTTCTATTTACTAACATTTTTTTCGGCTTTTGCTAATTTCTGTGTATTCTGTGTAATTTTTTTTTCCTCCTCCTCCTCCTCCTCCTCCTCCTCCTTCTCCTCTTCCTTCTCTTATTTCTCTTTCTCCTTTTCTTCATTATATCTTGCGTTCTTTTCTCATTATATTCTATTCTCTCTGTCCCATTCCTTTATTTCTTACCCTTTTCCTTTTTTTTTCGTGGGGTGGTGTGGTTCCTTCTCTTCCTCCTCCTTCTCCTTATTACAGCTTACATCCTATTATTCCCCTTTATTCTAATCCCTTTATTCCATTCTTTCTTTCCTTTCCTAATCGTTGCCATCATTATCTTTACCTTTATCTTTCTCCCCTATCTCTCCCTTCCTCTGTTACTCCTATTTCTACCTCTGATCTTTATTATCACTATTATCTCACTCTAATTATCCTCACCGTGCTCCTCACATTAAGACAGTTGGCGTGATATAATTCAGGATACAATTAATTATCCACATGACAGCGTGCGTTAGTTAAAGAGTCTTCTCCTTCCACTCCTAGATTTATATTTCACGTGGCGACCTTCACGATTCCAGCTTTATAATTGTGCGTGTGAAAACAGTTGGCATGCACATTTTTTTATTTCAGGAGTATTACGATCTTTTTCTTTTTTTTCTCTCTATTTTGTCTTGTATTTTGTTCTCAAATGTTATGGTTCACGTTTATCTCCCTCCCCCTTCCTATGACTGTTTGAGTGTGTGACTGTGTGTATGTTTATTCTCTTTCACTTCCAATGACTGTTTGACTGACTGTACATGTATGACTGTATGATATTTATCCCCTTTCACTTCCAATGGCTGTCTGTATGAGTGTGACTGTATATTTAGTGTTACGTTTATCCTCTTTCACTTCCAATGACTGTTTGACTGTACATGTATGACTGTATGATATTTATCCCCCTTTCACTTCCAATGACTGTATGAGTGTGTGACTGTATGACTGTATGATATTTAGTGTAAAAGTGTTATATATCTTGAAGTAAAAAAAATAATAATGATTTAATTCTGAAAGGTTCCGGAACTGTCTACCTGTGTTTTGTTGTTCCTCTCTCTCTTTGAACTCGAGCTTCAGAGAGGGAAGTAGCAAGACACGTCAGGACTAAATTAGCTAACTTTTTTTCATACTTCCTTAATTCTTTTTGAAGTGGCAACTGGAGCTAGTTTGTCTCTATTTTTCTGTGCGTTTCACCGGTCTCTTTAAAGTGTAGAATAAATTTATACATAGACAGTAAATAAGTGAATATGTAAGTAGATAAATAAAAATAAAAAATAATAAAACATACTGGTTACACTAACACATTATACAGTAGAATACATAAACACACAGATAAATAAGTAAACATGTAAGTATATAGATAAATAAAAAATAAAGCGTAATAATAGGTACAGCTTGCACAAACACATTATACAGTCACTCTCCTTGCAAATAACGCGCTAAGTGGAAGACTAAGGTATAGGTGATAAACGTCGTGACAGCCGGAGTAGCAGGAGGAATATTACTGCAGGCACTGTACACGCTACATACATAGTTTTCATTCTCTCGACTAATTACTTTAATAAGCATTCTCCTTCACTCACCTACTGACTCCCTCTCACAGACCAAGACTTTTTAATTTCTCCTTTGCGTGGCTTCCGTGTAAACCTGAGGCGCTTTGAGACTCCCGGCGCGTGCTATTTACAAAGTTCCTCCGCATGAGTGATGCGTCGGGGAGTAAACATTAAAACGTCGGCCACCAAATTAGCACTAAGAATATTCACCTTCCTCCAAATTTAGGTCTTCCTGGTGCTGTGTAAAAGCGGCTTATGTTATGTAGCGTTAGTGTTGTTGCTGTACCATTATTACCAGCCCCTTTCCTAATGTTTATCTTATCTTTCAGCCTCCACCTCACTGATATTGACTCAGCACTGTTAACCTCTTCAGTACCACGACGCTTTTCCATATTCATTCTGCTTACTATTTGGTGATTTTATACAGCTTCAGAAACTCATGTGTGGGATTGAAATAGTAAAAACTGTGGCCTTTAGTCTTCTGACCTCTATAGACCCTTCCTAATGTCAATAAAATGGTCTTATCGTACACAAATCTCAAGGTAAAAAATGTGTCCCAATATTGAAGGGGTTAAAATGGACAAGTATTCTGAAACACTCCTGCACCATACCTCTATTATCTCAAGTTAATGGTACTATGGTTTTAAAGGGTGTTTGTATAGCTTAAATGACAAATTAACAAAAAAAAAAAAAATACATCATCAGCAAGAGAAACACATGTGCAAACCCTGCTAACCACTATTTCAAGAGACTCTAGTTTATGGTACGATGGTTTTAAAGGGTGTTTGTATAGTCTAAATGACAAATTAACAAAAAAACTACATCATCAGCAAGAGGAACACACATGAAAACCCTGCTAATCATCTCTGTGGCCTTTGAAATCCATGCCTCCATTATTTCGAGAGACTCTAGTTAATGCTACGATAATTTTAAAGGCTGTTTGTATAGTTTAAATGACAAATTAACAAAAAAACTACATCATCAGCAAGAGAAACAGACGTAAAAACCCTGCTAATCACCTCTGTGGCCTCTGACAACAGTAGCAGTGAAGGAGTGAGGTGTTCCTGTATGCGGGTCTATTCCTGTCACCTTCAGCCACATCCTCTCAACTCGCTGCTTGTTATTTCAGACCAATTTTGTGATTAACTTTGCTTTGGTGTTCGCCTTTTCTTTTCTTTTTCTTTTCTTTATTTGCATTAGAACTGTTTGCCCTTTATTTTTATTTATTTTTTTTTTTAACTGTTTGCCTCTTTCTTTTTTCTTGTTCGCGCGCTACTCCGCAATCTAAATTCCCTCACGATCCTGGAATAATTTCTAGCTTTGTTCTTTTTACTTCATTTCCTTCCTGGATACTCTGCTTCAACCTTCTACCTTAGCCACTGGTGTTATGTGTATATTGTTATTGTTGTTGTTGTTGTTATTATTATCATTATTATTATTATTGTTATTATTATTGTTGTTACTATTATTATTATTATTATTATTATTATTATTATTATTATTACTATTATTATTATCATTATTATTATTATTATTATTATTATTATTATCATCATCACTATTATAACTACTATTACAACTAATAAAAATATCATTACAATAATTATCACAACAACAACGACAACAACAACAACCACCAGCCCTAACAACAAGCAGCAGCAATACCACAAAAGGCAGGGAACAGCTACTAATAATCCTTCTCCGGACATTTCACCCCCTGCCATCCTGCTACATACATCTTTTCTTCTTTCTATTTTCATCCCGCATCGTGTTCCATTTAATTATCCAGCGCACGGGAGAGAAGCACAGGTACATCCACTCTTTTCTCCTCCATCCCCGCGGCAGC
Source organism: Portunus trituberculatus (assembly GCF_017591435.1). Classification (NCBI taxonomy): domain Eukaryota; kingdom Metazoa; phylum Arthropoda; class Malacostraca; order Decapoda; family Portunidae; genus Portunus; species Portunus trituberculatus. The sequence continues at coordinate 3,832,070 of NC_059278.1, read as the reverse complement.
CCAGATGAACTCATCGCTGCCTCACAAAGCCCCAACTCGCACCAAGCAGATGAACACTACCCTCAGCCTTGTCCCTAGCTCAGTGCGCCTCCAGCCACGTCCAGGTGAGCCTTTAAACTCAAAAGGATCAATAGTACTCCCGCAGACTCCAGTGCATTACCATTCCTGCCCTCGCTGTACCCATCACTACCCTCAACACTTTGTCCCTTTACTCCAGAGGTTCCGTCTCAAGTTTGTTATGGATAAGCTTGATGTTTTAATTACAGTGCATCAAAAGAATCAGAAGTATTCCTGTAGAGCATTTACGTGTCCTTCCTCGCACCCCTAAGTCATGTATTCTATACGAGTATTAAACCTTTACATTTTCAAAGCTCGGTCTTGTTCTTTTATTCTGAGTTTCACGTGTGTTTCTTTTTCTTTCTTTTATTCCGAGTTTTCTGTGTGTTTTCTTTCTTTCTTTCTCCCTTTCTTTCTTTCTTTTTTAGCGCAGTCACGATCAATAGTTGAGTGTCATGGCTCATGGTGCACCGACTCGCTGTGTGTTTTGCGGTTTTATTTATCTCAAGATCCTTAGAAAACTTGACACCTCATACATTCTTTGGAGGTTAGATGAGCTAGGGATAAGGAACATTTCTAGACACCGAGGCTGAAAGTGTGACAGGTTACATAACTTATGGCTTTGTTTAGTCACGTCTACTAGTTTCTCTCGCCGACCAGTCAGTTCTAGGCGCTCACTCAAACAAGCAACCCTTCTCTCCCTTCCCCATTATCCTGGTGCAAATGTTTGAAACCACTCGAACAGCAATGCAGGTAGAGAGACAGAGGGAATGAATGCCTTGTTTAAGAGAACGCCCAGGACTAACTAGCCTTGACACAGAGGCGCGTATTCTGAAACACTTCTGCGCTACATCTTCACTATTTTCAAAGAGCTCTAGTTGAAGTGACACGGATTTTTAAGGATATTTCTGTAATTCTAGTGACATGTTAACAAGTTTTCTGCATTACCAATAGGACAAATAGTATTTAGAACTCGACTAATCGTCTCTGTGGTCTTTGAAAATGGTCGCGGTGGGAGAGGGAAGCGTCTCTGAATATGACTAAAACTTCTAGGAGAGGAGGACAGGGGGAGGGAAGAGATTAGTACCTAGGTCAAAGATCAATTAAACCCAACATTCTCCAGCTACAGAGCACCAACATTCCACGTACAAACTCATTTCTGCTACCACTCCTTCCGCTCACCACCAACTAGCCTTCACCGCCCCGCCTGCCTTCATCCACATATAGCAAACCTCTAAATTTCCGAAACTGTGTCCAAAATTTGCTATAGTTCTCCTCTTTGTGTCTTGATCTCGTAGCCATCATTCATTCCTGTCCTCATTATCCCAGCCATGTCCCCTTCAACTAAACTTCTTTCCTAATAATCTATCCTAAATGTGGTACAACTGGTATTCCTTATTAATTATACAGATCAGAGTTATGATATTCACTTTCCAACACCATGTCTCCTTCAAGCACCGGTATATTCGAATGTGTCTCCAAAGTAAATAGTAATGGTAAGTAAAAACAAGTAAAAAGTAATGGTAGTTTCCTTCCTGTAATAAAGACTCACAGAAAACTCACAGAAACTCATAGACGATTCCTGGAAAAGGCCGATTCAAGCCTGTGACTCCAGCTCTGAATTACGCGTTCTAGATCTTATGGTCATGTGGTCAAGACTGTGATTAAGGCTCCCTATTTTTTTCAGTATAATCAAACTTTGTTCTTCATCTTTCCATACATCGTCTCATTTCTTTTCAAACTCACGAATTGATTCAACATTTACTACACAGTTGGGGAGGCTGTTCCAGACGCATTAACCTTGTACTACAGCCTCTTTTCATGCCATATTTTCCTCTTTATTTTCTATGTATTTGCTACGTAGTTTCTCTTGCTTCTTAAACATATCACTGCTTTATCTCCTCGCTATCTCCATCACGTCATTCTTACCAAATTCGTGTATATCCGGACCTCAAGCCCTGTTTTCCACGCCTCTCCTTACATCACTACCTTTCCCTATCATTCTAACCACGCCGCTCCCTAAACCCTGCCTCTTTATCCCCGAATCTCAATCCCTTAACTCCCTCACGTCTAGTTTTCCATACATCACTACCAATTCCTTCCCCGCCGCCACCCAACACCCCTCCCTAAACCTAACCTCTCTACCTCCAAGTCTCAATCTAAGATATACAATGCCTAGTTTCCTCGGCGTCTCATTTCCGTGTGTCTTGTGCCTCGTCTTTCCCAGACAATTCTTTTCCACTGTCACGTGATCTGTCTCTCTCTTGCAGCAGATGGGACGAAGGGTTATTAATTTCCTCTCGCTTCCCTTGTCTCTTATTCCTATTCCTCTCTTCCTTCTCTGCTCTTATTCCTGTTTGTCACCCTCTTCCCCGCGCACCAGAGGGATTGACTGGAATTTATGGTTTTCACGAAGCAAGTGCCCCTGGAGGGTTATGTATGGGTAGCAATGTATGTATAATTAATGAGTGTTGCAGAAGCAGTCAGGTTCAGTTATCCTCAGAAGTTTCGTAACTTTCTGCATTCAATTCTAGTGTAGTCTGTGTTCTCCGTCAGTCTGAAATTCGACCTCCAGGCATTCTCCTTCCTAAACCTGATAATTGGTGGATTTTTCATTGGATCAGAAGGTTCAGTCATTGTGAGAAATTCCGTAACTTTCTGCATTTAATTCTAGTATAATTTGCAATTCTAGTGTAGTTTATGCTTTCCGTCAGTCTGAAATTCGAGCTGCTAGCATTCTCCTTCCTAAACCTGACAATTGGTGGATTTTTCATTGGATAAGAAGGTTCATTACCAGAAATTCCGTAACTTTCTGCATTCAATTCTAGTATAGTTTTTGTTTTTCCGTCAGTCTGAAATTAGACCGCCTGGCATTCTACTTCCAAAACCTGACAATTGGTGGGTTTTTCATTGCATCAGAGGACTTACAACTGTGAGAAAATTCTGAAAGTAGGTATATATAAGGCAACTTACTCCGCTGTTCGCAAATAAAGCCTGCCTGAGGAATCTATATAAACATCGAATCTATATACGGCTTTCTTATTGTGCACAGAAGTCATGCAATTCTCGTTTCAAAAATGGTGATTAACTAAATTTTTGTAAAGCACACAACACAATATACACTTTTTATATGTTCAGAAGTTTGGTCAAGAGTAAGAAAACAGGTAAGATAATAAATAAATAAATAGCTTGATAAATACACCGGTCTCCAAAAAGGTAATCATAAGGAGAGATAAAGAGAAACATACATAGATAAACAGACAGGTAGAGAGATCTTAGTTTGTCGCATTGTTTAAGTAAAAAAAAATAGACAATAATAAATAGATAAATTGCTTGATATATACACCGGTCTCCAAGAAGATAATTATAAAGAGAGATTATAAAAACTTGACTAATTTAGTAACAAAAATATCTTAACACTCTCTTTCCGAAACGTTCAAGTCGAGGGAAGGAAGGAAGGAAGAGGAACATAAGTAAACAGACAGGTGTGTATATAAAGACCTTAGTTTGTTGTATTGTTTGAGTAAGAAAAATAGATACAATAACAAACAGATAAATTGCTTGACATTTGCATCGGTCTCCAAGAAGATTATAAGGAAGACATTACAAAAACTTGACCAAACTAGTAACAAAAATATCTTAACACTCTCTTTCCGAAACATTCAATTCGAAGGAAGGAAAGAAGGAAGGAAGAGAAAAATGACTAGATAAACATATTAGCGTAAAGATCTTAGTTTGTCGCACTGAGAAAGAAAAATAAATACAATAATAAACAGATAAATTGCTTGACATGTGTACCGATATCCAAGAAGATAATTCAAGGAGAGATTATAAAAAACTTTAGTAACCAATTTAACACCCTCCTTCCAAAACGTTCAAGTCGAAAGAAGGAAAAACATAAGTAGGTAAATAGACAGGTATGAAAATCTTAATTTGTCGCATTATTTGAAATTTAGCACGTGCATTAAACGCTAATCTCTAACATGTCACTTTTGGTATTATGCAAAGATTATTTTTTACAAACTCCTTTCCCTTCTTGTCTTCAGTTCATCATTTCAAGGTCACTGATTAATAGAAATGCAAAGATATCCAAGTTATTCCTTGATTCCAGTTTATGTCTTCATTTTGAGAGAGGAAATGATAACGGTACATAAACAAACACAGGGAAGAAACTCACTCAGATGCGAGACTTCTTGATTAAGCTCACCGAGACTTCTTATTGACCCGATGCTAAAAATGGATACACTCAATAGAGAATGTGACGACCGTGACACACACACACACACACACACACACACACACACACACACACACACAGCATATCTGAGTAAAAATATATACAAAAGTGGAAACGCCATATCAGTTTACGTTCTTATGAATAGTCTTGCTGTGTGTGTGTGTGTGTGTGTGTGTGTGTGTGTGTGTGTGTGTCTCTCTCTCTCTCTCTCTCTCTCTCTCTCTCTCTCTCTCTCTCTCTCTCTCTCTCTCTCTCTCTCTCTCTCATGCCATACATAATCATATATGAGTCGGGCTTACGTGTAAATATAATATCTGCCTCTACATATATTTATATCAATACACAAGCTGAAATATATACGTACATGAATATTTGACTTTGTTTACTGGCATGTTTTTTCGTGCACAACTGATATGTTTGTCTAATGCTCGTATTTAACAAACTATCAGAATAAAATAACTAATGAATGGATTTATATTCCATTGAAACACTAGTGTGCGTTCCTATAAATACATTAATATTATCAAAAGGAATTATGGATAGCAAACGTTACGATATGTTTATGTTTGCTTGTGTGTGTGTGTGTGTGTGTGTGTGTGTGTGTGTGTGTGTGTGTGTGTGTGTGTGTGTGTGTGTGTGTGTGTGTGTGTGTGTGTGTGTGTGTGTGCGTGTGTGTGTATGTGCTTCCATCCCTTTATGCTTTCAGACTCACGAGTATCATTTCTTATTCATAGTCTTTAGATTTCAGAATATCTAGCATTGTGTGGACCTCGAGGCATCTGCGTCCTGGTATGGAGGACGGAGAGAAACAACCAAATCGCATACTTTTCCACCGCAAAGAGTAATGACGAATTCAATTTGCATTCTTGCCGAGTGAACGGTCGGATAAATGACATGTAAATGGAGTTACACGAGCTCCGGTTACCGCGACAGGAGGCACTTGCTGAGAGACAACGCTTCCCAAGATCGCAAACGCACGACACCACTGTAATCTGCTCGTCTCCCACACCAAGAGTCGGGCCCCACCACGAAATGCGTCTTGTTTTCACTATGTCCCAGCTAAAGTGACAGGGAATAACTGCAGACACTTTCCGAGATGGTGAACACAAATAACCGTTAATCTTCCACAGGGTAAGTCAGACAACACCACGAGATGCGTCTTGTTCTCAGCGACACCAAATTCCAGTTAACACGACATGGAGCGCTGCAGAAAACACGCTTCCCAGAGATCTTGAACACAAGTAACTGGTAATCTAACACGCCAGTAATTAGATCTTACCAAGAAATGCATCATATCTTCAGCCAAACCAAACTGTCTGTATTGATGCCTCGGGTTACTACAAACCCCTTCACAATGAAGTCAATGAAGCACTACTGTGTCCTCGTTCTTATCAGCAAACCAAGCGAGGCTCAAGTTTTCCCCGGGTTCTCCTTAGGAACGAGAAAAGATTACAGTGTTTGGAGACGGTAATGGAGCATTCTATTGGCAGTGACGGGTCAAGCTACTTTGGGCGTATAAGTGGGTAACGTTGCAGTCTCTTTCGTGCGACTGTTTTAAAATGTTTCCTCACTGTAATTGTGCAAAACTTTTATCTCACTCCCTCTTTTAAATGCCTCGTGGATTGCAGCGTGGAATTAGGATGCACCACTGCCGATTTTCACATCATAACAGGAACTACTTCTTGATTGTGTCTGCCACCGTGTGTGTCTGCCACCGTGTGTGTGTGTGTGTGTGTGTGTGTGAGTGTGTGACCTTCCTCCGCTGCTTACAAAGACTCGTGTATTTGCTTCTATCACATTCGAGTGTGGTGTAACTTGAGTGCAGTGGTTCAGTACGCTGGCGATCGGACATTTAGTTGGTGGCGCGCTCCTGTAGGCGGAAAGGGAATGAGGTTGAGAGGGTGGTCACTTAGGTCGATAGTGAACGCTCCGTCAGGCTGCTCATGGTTGGGACAGCTACTGCTCCTCGTTCGTTGCTCTTTAGTGTAGTAAGAGAAACATTCGTATTTCTAGCCTCGGTACACTTCGTTGATTACACCGTCTTTTTTTCGTTGTACAGAAATGTTTATGTGTTTCCATTTTCCTTTTGAAATTGTATCATCTGTTTGTTAAAAGTAAAACTAAATATATTTTATAATTTCGCTTTTCATGTGGTATAGCTCACTGATTGCCTCTGTTATTCGTTGTAATGGATACGTTAGTATATTTTCAAGCATTCTTCTGTATTTAATGTAATTTGGTGATTGTCTCGGATATCTACTGTGAAAGAAATGTACTTGTATTTTTCTGTTACTTTATTTATTCGTTTTTCACTTCATCTATCTATCCATTTATTTATTCATTTTTTTTATCATATTTATCTATTTTACTGACTAATTCATTCAATTAGTTTTAACTTTTTACACTTTGTTACTTGTTATGAGCATTCGTTGTGATGGACGCCTTCATGTACTTCTTGTTTGCTATTTCCTTCTCTGCCACATCCATGGTTGCTTGCCGTGCTCTTCGTGGCGCAGTAAAGCGAGCCCAAGTCTGTAATGTCATAAAGTTCCTTCATGAAAGACGCCTTTACTCCTCGTACGATTTTACAACTGTATCGATTTTGTTCCCTTCCCACATGTTTTTCCTTTTTCTTTCCACATTTTCTTCTTTCTTTCCACTGTGTCTTCTTTGTGGTGTTGACGCACGGGGGACGAAAACTGCTCACTTTTATAAAAAAAAAAAAAAACTCGTGTGGTTCTGGGTGTCTTGTATTTCGTGATAGAGAGAAGAAACCATCGATCTCTATATTTTTTCTTTTGGCTTTTTATTCGAGCGTGTACCTACAAAACACGACAATGGAGACAAAAAAAAAATAGAAAAAAGTAGAAAAGGATAAAAATGTACTGCCTAGCCATGGTCCTTTCTTTTTTTTTTTTTTGTTTTTTATTGCAATCAAAACCTTTTTCTGAGAGCGGCAAACCTTTCCAGCAACAGATGATCCTTTCTTATCTCCTTCAACTTCCACCTTTTTTTTTCAGTGTCGCGGCTTTTTATATCTTACGAAACATTTACCACAACTCTTCACTTATGCTGAGAGATATTCGTATTTTCACGGCAAGATCGGGTTTCGTGCATTATCCTCTTTTTAGAATGCACTCTGTCCTGTTTCGTATCAGTCTCTTGCCAGTGTTCGAGAGCTTCGTGAAACAGAACTTAAGCGATTCACAAAAGAGTACAAAAAGTGAAGCTAAAATTATTATATATTCGTATCATGGTAAGATCAATTGTCGTCCATTATTTCACAGTCTAGATGTTCCTTTGCTCTTTGTCTCGTTTCAGTTTCTTGCCGGTGTTCGAGAGCTTCGTGAAACAGAACTTCGAAATCAATAGACACAGTGAAGCTCAAACTATCACTTCCTATTTTTCCTGACAGTATCAAGTGCCATGTATTGTTCTCTCCTCAAGATGTTTATTTGTTATTATGTTGTTGTTTTTTTATCCCTTCATTACTGAGACGCATATCTACCATGGTTTTTGTATATGATTAGACGATTTCATTTACATTAGAAAGAGTCTATGGAGATCAAAAGATTAAAGGCTAGAGTCTTTACTGTTCTAATCACCACATAAGTTTCTGAAGCTGTATAAAGTCACCAAATAGTAATCAAAACTAACATGAAAACGCGGCTCGGTACAGGAGTCAAGGATCTCGCAGGTATCTGAGAGGTTCGTCAAACAGAACTCCGAGACTAGCGAGGCAAGAGAGGTAGTGTTGCAGGGAGACGCAAATAGTTCTTTACTCATTCTCTTTAGTCGCTTTAGTATCATGACGCGTTTCCATATTTGTTCTCCTTACTATCTGGCGATTTTATACAGCCTCAGAAACTCATGTGGGGATTAAAATAGTAAAGACTCTGGCCATTAATTTTCTGACCTCCGTAAACCCTTCCTAATGTCAATAAAATCATCTAATCATACCCAAAAACTCGTGATTAAAAATGCGTTCCAGTACTGAAGGGGTTAAGGAATTGTCACGCTAGCCACTTCACTGTCTCGATGGTAAACTTAATATTTGAATTTTCTAGAAACAGAGAAAAGCAATCCCCTAAAAAGAATGCGATATGTTAGGTCGGGTTAGGTTAAGTTATCCGGTCTAGTATGACAATCTTCTACTAACCACAGCGCCATATGACCTTGCTGTTGTGGCACTTAAATGCACTCAATAACAGATCAACATAAATAAAATAAAAAAGTAACATAAGCTAAACTAAATAAACCAAACGTAACCTAAACAATTATAATGTAGAGGAACTTAAATATGATATAATCTAAACAGACATTTCATCATTTTACTTAACCTATCCTAATCAGTAAGTCATAGCATAAGTTAATATAAACAAAACATAGTACAACCTTACCTTACCTATTCTAAAAATAGATATAATACCTTTACTTAACTTTACCTAACCCAACCTAACCTTTCCTTAACCTTACCTAACCCAATCTAGCCTTTACTTAACCTTACCTAACCCAACCTAACCTTTACTTAACCTTACCTAACCCAATCTAGCCTTTACTTAACCTTACCTAACCCAACCCAATCTAACCTAACTTTACTTAACCTAACCTAACCCAATCTAATCTAACCAGTCCTTCAAGCAACAGGAGCGACTGACCTAATGTGATTCTAATTCTTTACTTTGCTTGCTCAAGATTTAAGTCCCCGAGAATTGGTATGGACGACTCTCATGTCTCCATTTATCATCATCTACCACTAAATTCCACACGCCGCCTCCCGTTCTTAGAAGCTTCCTGGATAACACTGCCATCTTCTCAGTAAAGGGCTAAAGTCTTGTTTTCATCCGTGTGTGTGTGTGTGTGTGTGTGTGTGTGTGTGTGTGTGTGTGTGTGTGTGTGTTGCTGATGGAGTAGATGTTGTTAGGCTGTTGTCTGTGTTTGGTGGTACGTGAGTTCATCCATCTGTCTGTTTGTTAGTTTCTCTCTCTCTCTCTCTCTCTCTCTCTCTCTCTCTCTCTCTCTCTCTCTCTCTCTCTCAACATTATTATCTTTCAGCGTATCTTTGTTAACTTTTTTTTTAGAGTACTTCTGTAATGTGTAACTCATTTTGTCTATTTGCCTGATTTGCTAATTTTTATTTGTTCTCTAAACCTCAGAAACACACCTAATATTCTAAAGCTTTTTCTTACGGTTTTCGCGATGATTTTTCTATTAATGAATTTTGTTTCATAATACTGTTGCCGCTCATATATTCTTTTCTACATAAGTCATTTAAATATTGATGTAAGTTCAAAAGTTTTCATCTCATTGTCTACATTTGGTAACGCTCAGGAAAGATTTGTTAACATGCAAGCCTCTTACCTGAAAGAATTAGATGTCGCCGTGCAATGATGCCGGAGCAGTGTTACGGGAAAACAGAGGCAACATCTCCACTCAGCCGTGATGGGCCAGAGACCAAGCTAACTTTGCCACGGAAAAGCACACCCGAGTTTTTCCTTGAGGCAGCAAGTAGCACGGCAGGGAAAGATCTCACAAAACAACCGAGCACTGAGACAAGTAAAAACACGTCACACAACAACATCCATGACTCCGCGGAACAGTAATGGTGTACGCGTATTCGGGAAAGATAATCATACACAATCTTGTTCAAGGAAACTTTGCTGGAAGTGAAATTACTACGATAGTTAGCGACGCGCGCGACTCTCGGTGAGCTGAGTATCGCATCACCCGCACCCTCGAAGACTGAGAGACTACTGGCAACTCCCGGGCCTCGGCTCTCCTCCGGCCTCCCACTTCCAGCTCCCACTCGGTGCCAGGCGTCGCTGCTGCTGCTGCTGCTGCTGCTGCTGCGACTGTCCCCTCAGGCGCCAGCTCGCACCGCCGTCGGGCCGCCACGGGACACCCTAATAAAAAGTTATGGTGATGAAAGAAGTCGCCAAAGCATCACACGTGGGGAGCCGCTCAAGACGAGGCCGAGTCATTCTGTGGAGTTTAATAGTGTCAGAGTTTTGAGGAAGTCTCCTTCTGTAGATCCTTTTATGAGTTTCTCTCTCTCTCTCTCTCTCTCTCTCTCTCTCTCTCTCTCTCTCTCTCTCTCTCTCTCTCTCTTGCACGTTTCTGACTGGTTATATTGTACTGTAAGCAGCGACTGTAAACTTTTGCATTTTGCCTCCGCTGCATTAATTTCACCACTTTATAATTAGACTGCGCTAAGACTGTCGCACCAAAACTTGTTTCATTAGAGTTTTAACGTCACTGTTGTAGCTTCTCTCCATGTTGCATAGATTTCCAACTTTTTTTTTATCTTATTTTCCTGTTTCTAAGGCGGCCATTTAACTTTTTCTTGTTTATATACATTTAACTCTATTACTTTCTTTCTCCTTATATCTGCATTAAGTTGCTTCTGTTACCTTTTCTTTCTTGTTTCTGTTTTATTTTCTCGTTTCTTTTCTCCTCTCATCCACTTTCGTTTTTGTCTTACCTTCTAGTTTTTTTTTTTTTCCTTCCTACTTACATCTACAAAATATCTTGACCTAGTTATTTATTTTCTCCTGCTTACTTCCACTTTGCTTTATTGTCTTCCTTTCTTTTTTCTACTGCGTGTAAGAAGATTTATTATCACACTTTCCTCTACTTTTTCCTGCCCGCGTCCACTTATCTTCGCATAAACATTCTTCTTGCCGCGCAGAGACTCAGATTATTACCCTCTTAATGCATTTTCCGTGCCCGGTAATGGAGCATCTCACTCACTGACGGGGGTGGGGAAGTATGGTTCTCCTCGCCTCCCTCTTGCTAATCTTCCCCATCCTGACAGCTTCGATCCCCTAGAGTAAGTACTATGGGTAAAGGACTCATGACTTTTATCCACGTGGTAATTCAGACTTGATTAGACACCGCTATATATCATCTTAGCTATGGCCGTTAAGTCCTTAATCTCTTCAGCACCAGGACGCGTTTTCATATTAATTTTGGTTACTATTTGGCGCTTTTATATAGCTTAAGAAACATATGTTAGGATTAGAATAGTAAAGAATTTGATCATTAATCTTCTGACCTGCATAGACCCTTCCTAATGCAAATAAAATCGTCTAATCATACACAAAAATCAAGACAAAGATGCGTCTCAGTATTGAAAGGGTTAAGAGTGCTGTGGGTAGAAGAGTCATGTCTCTCTGCCGATGTAATAATCTAGATATGAGTTTGCTTTGTGAGATATGCTGTGTGTGAGTGTGTGTTGATGTTGTACGAGGAATTCCTCTGGTTTGCCTCGCCGCCACTCCCGCGCCGGATATTCAGCACAAGCATAGCGCCGGGAGTTACACCACAACTAACGAAATATAGTTTGCATTTTCAACATTTCTTCAGCACCGAACACATTTTTTTTTTGCTGGAAATGTAGTCATTTATTCATTTTTGACGAACAAAACTACGAAATACTCTCATATCTCAGTGATGAATTGTTTATATTACCACTTCGCAAGTAATGGTGTTGTTTTCTAGTAATATGCATGAATATTCTTATTTCCAAAAGTCCACCATTCAAATTATGATTGTGGCGCGCCTGGGAGCGGCTCAAGCGCTCACCACTCGGGCCGCTGGTGTGCAGCTCGCATCTTTAGTGGTCCGGTGTACTAATTACACTCAATGCCGTTGTATCTCTTCGCGCGGCGGCCCTGTTGCGCTCCGAATAGAAGGAGCATCGTGCACTGTTGTCAAGCGATGAGGAACATGGTTTTTGACACAATGTGTTTAATGGGCCAAGTAAAACCAGTACGTGAAAAAAGTTGAGAATTTAATGTGTTTTATTCAAACATATTAATAATCATTGTGTGCTGGAAAGAAAAGCTATGGAGTAGACACGTACAGAAAAAAAAAAAAAGCTAACAAAAAAAAAGTCGGTGGAACGGGATGGGGCGGGAGGACCGAGGTATAGACAAGGGGAAAAAAGTTTTTTTTTTTCTTTTTAAGTAGGGGACTGGTGGTGGCCTATAGCGACGTGTTATACCATTAAATATTCAGAAATCATATATGTTGTAAAGTGAATGTACGGCTCTCTCTCTCTCTCTCTCTCTCTCTCTCTCTCTCTCTCTCTCTCTCTCTACGTATATAACTAAGAGTGTCTGACCTGTCTATTTGTCTGTCTGTCTGTCTGCCTCACTCTTTCCCAGCAGATAGGCCGAGTCTCATCATAAATAACATAGCCATTCAACGAGAGATGATAAATCATTCATATTAAAAAAAACTAAGTTATTTACAACATTCCAATTCATCAAAAGCTATCAGCAAAAGTTTCAAGAGCACTGGGAGTCTGACGTGTGGGAGAAATTGCTGACTATAGGGAATGGAACAGTACAATACCAAGAAGACGTCCAAAAATCTAATGGCTGGATAAGTTGCCATAGTGTGTGTGTGTGTGTGTGTGTGTGTGTGTGTGTGTGTGTGTGTGTGTGTATGTGTATCTGGCAGGAAGTGGTCGGTGGTGGAAGGAATGGAGGTGGCGTGTCCTGCCAGTGCCTTAATGATCATGATGAGATAATTGTGTCTGTATTCATCTTGTTTTCATGTAATTACTTCTCGCCCGGGAATTACTTGTAAGATCAAAGGAAAAGTGGCCTTAGTATTCCTAAATCATTATATAATTTCCAGATATTCAATAACTCTTTCCGTGAGAGGTAGAGTTTCAACTAAAATAGAATAAGTCTATATTTATGTTTCAATGCTTCGTTCAGTGTGTCAGAGAAGGTGAATGAAGCATGGAGGCGAAGCACAATGGCACGACTACATCAGGTCATTGAAAGGTGCACGCAGCGGTGATGGCAACGATGTAATACTACGCAACACTCTTCACATTCCTTGCTCACAAACTCTCTCATATCAAAAGTTAATGAGTGCCAAAGAGTGATTAGTTTGTCCTGCCGCGACCTTCCCTGCGTCGTCACGGCCTTGGCTTTCTGCGGGTTTGGACAGCTTCAGTTATTTTTCGTTCGTCTAATTCATTCTGGTTTTATTTGTCTATTCTGATCTTATTTTCATTTTTTATCTTTATTTATCTCCGAGTATTTTTTATGTGTTTTGTTTTGTATAGGTTTTCAAGCGTTCATTTGTTTTTGTTTATTGTTTCATTTTATAATTGTTATTTATTTTTTGTATTTTCTTAATTTTATGTTTTACTGTTTTATTTTTTTTTCCTATATATTAATCTATTAATTCATTCATTTACTTATTCATTCATCTACTTGTTGTATTTAGCTTACTTCTTTATCTTTCTTTTTATATTTGTTATTTGTCTTTAAATGTGACGGAGAGTTTATCGTCTTACATTCTGTGAGTGGGAGAAGTTTGCCGCTTATAAGTTTCGAAAATGAACGGCTACTTATTCTTCCTCGACAAGAGTAAATACTTCTTTCTGAGAGAACGCCATACGTTCTCAAAAGCAACTCATGTTTGAAAACTTCATTTCCGGAAACCGATGCTTTATTTCCTAATTCCCCACGACCATTTCTCAATGCGCCTCATGGTTTTCCTTGAAACACTATCTGTTCTCAAAACCCGCTTTTGTTGGTGGTCTCTCATTAGAGGAGTCATCGATTTGTCGCATTGTCGCCACGCGCGCTTTGACCTTTGAGGCACAACTCGTGCTGGTATTCATAAGACGGCACTGTTTTCCACTGTCATTGCAGCTCAATGTCAAATCACGCCCCTATGTTCGCTGCACAAATAAGCCTTTTTTCATCAGTCAGGAAGTCCTAACTTTCTGTCAGTAATGTGTTTGAACACATCGCCAACTTGATCGCATATTCATAACCTGAAAAAGAGGCAGTTATGATCCTTATTTTTAGTCGCTTTCCTATAACACTTCTTTGAAACAGGAGTGGACATTTGACATTAATAGCACATTAATATAAAGTATCTGACAGAACTCTGCGTTCACAGGAGCGCTTGATACTACGAAAAAAAAAGGGAATCAAGACAACGCCCATAAAAATATATTCCTATTACAAAGCTTGCCTGGAGTGTAGCAGACTCAACCAGGGAGCGTCCCAAACGCTCGGAGATTGAAGTTGGTCGGTTCAGACACTCGTGAATGAAGTCCACGTGTGCAACAAAAAGAATGAGAAAAGATCGATAGAATTAACTTGACAATCGTTATACAGTGGATGGTTCAGTATATCCCATTGCGAATGTAACATACAGTCACGTCCTTCATCTGACAACGAAGTAATAGAACTCTGTTGTAAAGTAGATTTCATTTTGTTCACCGAATAATCTAATAACAAATATTGCGTTGAAAAACAGACAGGAGTACGCTTGCAAAATAAATAGTATAGAGGATTTTCCTGCAAGCAGTAATAGTACGCAATATGCATGTAATCACATTTTTGTTCTTCAATAATCAATCGAATCCACCGCTCTGTTCAAGTGACAGTTCAGGCTGTTTTAATATTGGCGATAAGCGCGCACGAGGGAAAACAAATAGTAAACCTTAACCAATAATCATTTTTGCTTTGGTACACACACACACACACACACACACACACACACACACACACACACACACACACACGTTGTTTCACTCTCCACTACAATTTTACCAGCGTAATTACCTAATCATTGGATTGGATGACCAATTCCT
>NC_059278.1:3782143-3812143 GCF_017591435.1 Portunus trituberculatus | reverse complement strand
TTTTGAACTAATGAGTGACTGAATGAAAGAGTGAGTGTGGGTGGGGTGCATGATTCACAAGTGAGAGTGAATGTGCTATGCGCTAAAAGAGTAAAAGGACAGTGAGTGTTCTTGGCTTCAAATAATGGACGTTTTTTTTCTCGAGGGAGTCCAAAAGTGGAGACTCGATCGTGTAATTCACGGCAAATAATCTTTTTTGACCTACCAATGCAAACGAGCGAGTTGTGATGCATGGATGAAGGCCGCGAGTGTGAGAATACAGGTATATTATGTCAATAGTTTCCCAGGGAGTTTTGTCTCCTTTACGAAAGTCAAGGGAGACTTGAGTTATGACACATCTTGAGGTTTTCCTTCTTGATGTAATCCATCTGGCTATATGTCAGTCATGTTCCTCAGCCCACCGCCGTACAAGGTGCCACATCATTGTCACATCTTTTCCTAAGTTCATGATTCTTTCCGATACTGAGGATATATATATATATATATATATATATATATATATATATATATATATATATATATATATATATATATATATATATATATATATATATATATATATATATATATATATATATATATATATATATATATATATATATATATATATATATATATATATATATATATATATATATATATATATATATATATATATATATATATATATATGTATTTTTTTTTATTATTATTGATGGAGGGCGACTTGAAATTCAAAAATAATTAAATATTAAAAAAATGAATGAATAAAAATTAGTTAATAAATAATTTTACGTCATAATTTTGGCTGCGTCACACTAATATAGGTACAGACACTCAAGACGCCTATCAGTAACTCATCTACGCCTGAGGATGCTACAGATTTATCGGTCTGGCGACAACAATAGCATAATTATATACTTACATAACACAATTACATGGTGGAAAGTGAAACAAACCATGAGGCCTACACGTGGCAGTCCTTGTATAAAGCTAAACCCTCTTAACATTCCCGTCCATAGGTTTGTCTAGTCTATTAAAACTCCATATTCTAAGACGATTAGGCAGATTATGTGACCTGTCATGTGGATGGGATGAACACTAGACCGTAAACACACGTAAAGATATATACTGCAGATAGATGGATAGATATATAAATTAATAGAATAGCTAATAAGTTTAAGAATCAAAGAAATAAAGTTTAAGTATAGACATCAGACTGAGAGTACTGCCAAGTCTGCTATGGCCTATGATACTCGCTGGCAAGATGTGACCTTCCCTTCCATCACATTCCTACTGGAACACCACCGGACCGGTCCCCGCGGCCTCTACTTTCGCGCCACCCTCCGCCTCTGAGGCCACAACCTGTAACAGCGCCAGTCAAAGTGTGGACGTGCTCAGAGAAGGGTGTGTGTGTAACCTGTACTTGTGTTTCCATCCGCTCTTACAAATCTGTTGCTCGTGTGAACTCACTTTTATTCCTCTTTTCACCGCATTTCTTGTGAGTGTTTGTGGTGACTTACTCATAATAAGAAAATGAAAAAAAGAAAACCAGTGCTCCATTGCAATTTGTGATAAAAAAAAACTTGATCGGCTCAGATTAACATTGCAGTGACCATCTTCATCTTTACGTGCTGGTCAAAAAAGTGACAAATAAGTGTTCTTTTGATGTTATTCCAGGTTTTTTTTTTCTTTTTCCTTTTAAATTGTGATGTGAACCCGTTTAGTATTACATTATCAGACACTTGTTTGTGTGTGTGTGTGTGTGTGTGTGTGTGTGTGTGTGTGTGTGTGTGTGTGTGTGTGTGTATCTCGTTATCTTCACGCTTCACGACCACCGCCTTATTAAGATTCCACAGAGAAACATGCCGCTGTCTTCCCTTCAATCCAAGGATGACGATAATGATGACCAGGGTGACAGTGACGACGATGACGTTAATGGTGACGCTGACAACAATGACAACACAATGAAAAAAGACGGATAAGAGGAAGACAATGACGATGACAATAACAACGAAAACATCAAGAAAACACGACAGTAATGACTAGTGAATTCGATAATTATGGCACTGAAGATGATGATGATGATGATGATGACTGACGATAATGACGATGATAACAAATAATGACGACGATGCTGATGTTGATGGTGATGATAATAGCAATAATGATGGTAATAATGAAGATGATTCCCTCTGATAATGACAACAGTGATGATTATTATGGAAATGATAATGATAACAATGACAACGATGGCTCCTGAATTCTCTATTTTCTTATCATATTTTATTGACTATCACTATTTTCCATATGTACAAGTAACGAACTCAAAGACTAACCCCTTGAGTACTATGAATCGTTTCCATATTCATTGTGCTTACTATTTGGTGATTTTATACAGCTTCAGAAACTCATGTGGGGGATTGAAATAGTGAAGACTGTGGTCATTAATTTTCTGATCTATATAGACCCTTCCTAATGTCGATGAAATGGTCTAATCGTACACAAATCTCAAGGTAAAAGTGTGTTACAGTATTGAAGGGGTTAATATTTTCAGTCAAAGGATTGCTAGTAAATAATCATCTAATGTCAAGAGCTGGCCATGTGATATCTTCATTAGCCCCTTCAATAATGAGACACATTTTTAGCTTGAGACATGTGTGCGATTAGACTATTGTAGGGTCTATGTAGGCCAAAAGGTTAATGGCAACAGTCTTCACTAGTCTATTCTCCCACATGAGATTCTGCAGCTGTATAACATCACCAAATAATATAAAACAGTGTGAATATGAAAACGCGTCATGGTACTCAAAAGGTTTAAGGTCTTTATTCTGAAGCGTTTGGGTGTTTATCTTTGCCTTACCTCCAACAGGGCCTTAGCGAGTGCTGTAAAGGTTTTCTAAGGTGTTTTCATGATTTTCGTGGTAAATGAATAAGGAGAGTAAGTTATCAGTAAGAAAAACACTTGTAAGAAACGGATTTGTCATCTCCGTAGCCTGTGGAAATGGTTTTGCCAAGGTGCCAAGGTGTTTAACTCCTTCAGTACTGAGACGCATGTTTACATTGAGTTTTTGGTATGATTAGACGATTTTACTTACATTAGAAAAGGTCTATGGAGGTCACAAGATTAATAGCCAACGTCTTCACTATTTTAATCCCCACATTAGTTTTTGAAGCTGTATAAAATCACCTAATAGTAAGCAGAGTGAACATGAAAACATGTCATGATACTGAAGAGGATAAAGAATATGTGACCAGGTTTAATATCTTCATTCACAATCTAAAGAACAGTTATCCACTAATGACTGTCAGAAGTTATCGTTCATTATTTCATTGATCAGAGTGGTAGAGCTTTTCCCGTATACGATTTCTTATATTAACGTTCATTATTTCATTTATACGCACGGCGGACTTTTTAGATTATATTTTAGTTAATGATGGTTTATGAAATTAACGTACGGTGTTTCATTCAACTTTGGCAGTTTTCAATGATGTATAAATGAGTGATAATGTCTAAAAAAAACAATTGAATGACTAACTAAGGTAAGGTTCAGCGCCTCACTGTCCAGTCTGACCAGTCTTCAGTCGCGTACTCATGAATGGTAACGGGCGAGAGAACAGAGAGAGAATGATAATGACAAGGGTATAATTAAAGGTTTCTAGATCTACGATAGGCCTCGTACGTGATAAGTTACTTTCGGGAGAGCGTACAGCAGGCCAGCAGTAGTCATGTTATTCACTGGTACAGTCTCGCTCGTCTCGCGATACAATCAGCCGTTCCTCTATGATAAAACCTCCGTTCATAGTGACTCCTTTTGGATAGGACTGACACCACTCACACGCCACACACCGAGACAACGAGGTCACAGTCTTCGGCTGACATCCCATACCTACTTGTGTATGTGAAAAGGACAACGCTCAAGACTCGCCCATTTGCCTCGCCGCTCTCTGAAACTGTCTCATGTTTTCTTGGTTACAGCCTAGTGCGGTCCTCTCCCTACTACGCATTATAGTTGTTTCTTTACTTCACGATAGTTTTGATCTCTGACCGCAAGCTGTCGTCCTCCTTAAAGAGCTCATAGGACTGATCCATGGGTGAACCTGACACTACATGCATCACACGCTCCATCACCTTCCTCACGAGGGACAAGAACTACCAATTATCAGAGGAAAAGCTTAAGCGGTCTCTCTCTCTCTCTCTCTCTCTCTCTCTCTCTCTCTCTCTCTCTCTCTCTCTAAAATGCAGACGCCAATTCAAATACTAACCAAACACTTTTTTTTTTCCCCCTCACTTTCAGATCACTTCCTGTACAGACTGACAAAGCCTTCACGGTAAAGATCGGAGGACTCTCCATACGATCACTGGAAAGGAAGCTGGAAGGGAACACAGACACTGCTGGTAAAGGAACCGTGCACAGAAACTGAAGGGCACGAAGCACCCACCACCTGACGAAGGCAAAAATGCGTTTCACTGTTTTCATGACGGTAAGGTAAATTTCTCTCTCCCTCTCTCTCTCTCTCTCTCTCTCTCTCTCTCTCTCTCTCTGTTCAAAGTGTACATTCACTTGATTAATTTGGAAATGTTCATCCTACCAATTAATTCGTAAATGAAGCAATTGCCCTGGCGTGACTCCATCCAATCTATGAAATCCTGGGTCGTCCATTTGTGATAATCTCGCCAAGTGTTGCGTAATGAGGGATTGCCTTGCTTGGTACACGTCCATTGGTCTCTTCATGAATTTACGCTTCGTTGATGCAAGAGCTTTTGTCTGCATTGCCTCCCGTTGATGAAAGGAAAACATCTTATTCTTTCTAATATTCTTGATCAGTATTTTTAAAACGTAAGTGATTCTCAATAACTATAACGATTTTCAAAGGCCACAGATGAAGTGTTGAGTTTTCACGATTTTTCTTTCCTCATTAGTGGTGAAGAATCTTATTAAAGTGTCACTGCAATTATAGACACTTCTGAGAATTTCGTTGATCTTCACTTTTAAAAGAAATTATCAAACAAGTCGAAGTAAAACGCTGAAATGTTTATCGACAGTCTCTCTTCCTTTCCTTCACTCTTACACATTTCCTTCTGCTTTCTCCATCTTCCATCATAATCTCATCAGTAGGTACACCATTCCTAAACATCACCGTTACCTGTAATCATCATCAGCCATGAAAATTCCACGACAGGACAAAGCGGCCAGTCCCAATCTCTTCATTACATCATTACCCAGACACAAACATTTACCGTTGTGTCATCACCTCGACAAGGGAGGATAGCAATAGTATGACCTGGACAACTTGCTCAAAGAACATCCAGCAGTTTTACTTTTTCTAACTTTCTCCTCAAATCCCAAACACACTAATTAATTCATTTGTCTACAATTATTTCAGACATCAGCAAGAAAATTACCTCATTTCATTCCTTTGAGTCATTACTCGCCCCTTTTGTACATGTTTTCGTTAGTCGTGACTCATATTGCATCGTATTAACCGAGCTCTCTCAGAGCTGCGTACTATTCATATTATCCCACTGACATTATGCTCAAACTGCACCACACACACTGCTATCCTCAGCACAGATCTAGTCCGAACAGCGTTGACATTTGTACCACCCGCTTTACTTGGCGTTTTACGAGTCTCAAGGTTGGCTATAAGGTTAACCACGTAAGTTAGTTGCATCATTGCACTATGAGTGAAAGTGGCCACAAATTAAGCAGTGGTGAGGTCACCGCATTCTTGATCATGGTAAAGCAGATAGTACGGTTGTCTGCTAGTCAACCAGCCAGCCTTTCCCATACGGAAAGGGTTCTGCAATAATACTGACCTATGTTCGACAAGGACTGAGACCACACGACACACCAGGACACCGTCCGTCCACAGTCCATCAACTTACATCTCGTAACTACTTGTTGCATGGTGAACAGGGACCACACATTAAGAGGCTTGCCCATTTGCCTCGCCGCTTACCGGGACTCGAACCCGGGCCTCTCGATTGTGAGTCGAGCGTGTTAACCACTACATTACACGGTGTGTGTGTGTGTGTGTGTGTGTGTGTGTGTGTGTGTGTGTGTGTGTGTGTGTGTGTGTTTTGCCTCGCCGCTTCCTCGAACCCGGGCCTCTCGATTGTGAGTCAGCAACACACACACACACACACACACACACACACACACACACACACACACACACACACATATACTAAGCCTGCTAGGTCAGTGATGAATGATGGCATCCTCTCCTGTCACCTTGTGAGGTTCGAGCCCAGAAAACTAAAAAAAAAAAAAAAAAAAAAAATCGAAAACAGGAATGTAAGGAGAATCGGGGAGTACGAAGAAAGTATAAGAACAGAGGATGGAATGTGGAAGACTGGTGGAAAGGCCAATCCAGATGAGGGAAGGGGTCTGCTCCAGCCTGAAGGTTAGGAAAACACCAAGAGGCACAGATGGCGAGTGACCTTGGGACAAGTAACCGACGGAAACACTTGCAACATTGGTTCCAAGAAACATCTCTCTCTCTCTCTCTCTCTCTCTCTCTCTCTCTCTCTCTCTCTCTCTCTCTCTCTCTCTACAAAGTATATATGGTTGTATGCTTCTGAAATGAAGGAAGGCACCACAACGGAAACGTCTTCATAGAAAACTATACTTAGTACTCTCTCTCCCTCTCCCTCTCTCTCTCTCTCTCTCTCTCTCTCTCTCTCTGTGTGTGTGTGTGTGTGTGTGTGTGTGTGTAATTCACCTCGGTCGTCTGCTGGTCACCCAGCCAGTCTTCCCCATTACGGAGCGAGCTCAGAGCTCATAGTCCGATCTTCGGGTAGGACTGAGACCACAACACACTCCACACACCGGGAAAGCGAGGCCACAACCCCTCGAGTTACATCTCGTACCTATTTACTGCTAGGTGAACAGGGGCTACACATAAAGAGGCTTGCCCATTTGCCTCGCCGCATCCCGGGACTGGAATCCGGACCCTCTCTATTGTGAGTCGAGCGTGCTAACCACTACACTACGCGGTGTGTGTGTGTGTGTGTGTGTGTGCGCGCGTGTGTGTAATTCACCTCGGTCGTCTGCTGGTCACCCGGCCAGTCTTCCCCATTACGGAGCGAGCTCAGAGCTCATAGACCGATCTTCGGGTAGGACTGAGACCACAACACACTCCACACACCGGGAAAGCGAGGCCACAACCCCTCGAGTTACAGCCCGTACCTATTTACTGCTAGGTGAACAGGGGCCACACATTAAGAGGCTTGCCCATTTGCCTCGCCGCCTCCGGGACTCGAACCGGGACCCTCTCGAGTGTGAGTCGAGCGTGCTAACCACTACACTACACGTGTGTGTGTGTGTGTGTGTGTGTGTGTGTGCGCCGATGAGGGACGAGTCACAAAGCTGCAAAGGCAATTACTAATTGGTGTTCACATCAGTATTGGTTTCTCCCCCTCTCCTTCCCCCACCACTTCCTACATTCCTACACATCAGACTCTCCCAACACTCTCTCTCTCTCTCTCTCTCTCTCTCTCTCTCTCTCTCTCTCTATATATATATATATATATATATATATATATATATATATATATATATATATATATATATATATATATATATATATATATATATATATATATATATATATATATATATATATGCTGATTTTCCTGAATGATTATTGCTTCCGTGTCAGAGACCCATCTCTTTGTGCTGAACGCATAACAGAGGTGTTAGTATCTGGCATGGAGGCGTACATTCCTCATTCTTTTCTCAACCTAAACCTTCTAAACCTTGGTTTAACTCAGCCTGTTCTCGTGCTATACATGATAGAGAGGTTGCCCACAAAAGGTACTTGAGCCTTCCATCTCCTGAATCTCATGCACTTTATATCTCTGCCCGGAATCATGCCAAGTCTGTTCTTCAACTTGCCAAACACTCTTTCATAAATAGGAAATGTCAAAATCTTTCAAACTCAAACTCTCCTCGTGACTTCTGGCATCTAGCCAAAAACATCTCAAATAACTTCACTTCTTCATCTTTCCTCCTTTATTTCATCCTGATGGCACCACTGCCATCTCTTCTGTCTCTAAAGCTGAACTCTTTTCTCAAACCTTTGCTCACAACTCCACCTTGGACGATTCTGGGCTTGTCCTCCCTCTCCTCCTCCCTCTGACTATTTCATGTCTACAATCAAAATTCTTCGTAATGATGTTTTCCATGCCCTTGCTGGCCTAAACCCTCGGAAGGCTTATGGACCTGATGGGGTCCCTCCTATTGTTCTCAAAAACTGTGCTTCTGTGCTTGCACCTTGCCTGGCCAAACTCTTCCAACTTTGTCTATCGACTTCTACCTTTCCTTCCTGCTGGAAGTTCGCCTACATTCAGCCTGTTCCTAAAAGGGTGACCGTTCTAACCCCTCAAACTACCGTCCTATAGCTTTAATCTCTTGCTTGTCTAAAGTTTTTGAATCTATCCTGAATAGGAAGATTCTCAAACATCTGTCACTTCACAATCTTCTGTCTGATCGCCAGTATGGCTTCCGTCAAGGTCGCTCTACTGGTGATCTTCTGGCTTTCCTTACTGAGTCTTGGTCATCCTCTTTTAGAGATTTCGGTGAAACTTTTGCTGTTGCGTTAGACATATCAAAAGCTTTTGATAGAGTCTGGCATAAAGCTTTGATTTCAAAACTGCCCTCCTACGGCTTCTATCCTTCTCTCTGCAACTTTATCTCAAGTTTCCTTTCCGACCGCTCTATTGCTGCTGTGGTAGACGGCTACTGTTCTTCTCCTAAACCTATTAATAGTGGTGTTCCTCAGGGTTCTGTCCTGTCACCCACTCTCTTTCTATTATTCATTAATGACCTTCTTAACCAAACTTCTTGCCCTATCCACTCCTACGCTGATGATACCACCCTACATCTTTCCACGTTCTTTCAGAGACGTCCAACCCTTCAGGAAATCAACAGATCACGCGGGACGCCACGGAACGCCTGACTTCCGATCTTTCTAAGATTTCCGATTGGGGCAGAGAAAATCTAGTAGTTTTCAATGCCTCAAAAACTCAATTCCTCCATCTATCAACTCGACACAACCTTCCAGACAACTATCCCCTCTTCTTCAATGACACTCAACTGTCTCCCTCTTCCACAATGAATATCCTCGGTCTGTCCTTTGCTCATAATCTTAACTGGAAACTTCACATCTCATCTCTTGCTAAAACAGCTTCTATGAAGTTAGGTGTTCTGAGGCGTCTCCGACAGTTTTCTCGCCCTCCAACTGCTTACTCTGTATAAGGGCCTTATCCGTCCCTGTATGGAGTACTCTTCGCATGTTTGGGGGTTCCAGTCACACAGCTTTGCTTGATAGGGTGGAATCGAAAGCTCTTCGTCTCATCAACTCCCTCCTCTGACTAACTGTCTTCAGTCTCTTTCTCACCGCCGAAATGTTGCATCCCTTTCTATATTTTATCGCTATTTTCATGGTAACTGTTCTACTGATCTTGCTAACTGCATGCCTCCCCTCCTCCTGCGGCCACGCTGCACAAGGCTTTCTTCTTCCTCTCATCCCTATTCTGTCCAACTCTCTAATGCAAGAGTTAACCAGTACGCTCAATCATTCATCCCTTTCACTGGTAAACTCTGGAACTCCCTCCCTGCATCTGTATTTCCGAATTCCTACAACTTGTCTTCTTTTAAGAGGGAGGTATCGAGGCATTTGCTCCCCTAATTCTGGCTGACGGTTTTGGCACTTTTTTAACTCTTTGGAGAGCCAGCGCTCAAGTGGGCCTTTTTCTAACTTTCTTTTTTTTTGCCCTTGGCTGGCCCTCTTCCCTACGTAAAAAAAAAAAAAAAAAAAAAAAAATATATATATATATATATATATATATATATATATATATATATATATATATATATATATATATATATATATATATATATATATATATATATATATATATATATATATATATATATATATATATATATATATATAGATAGATAGATAGATAGATAGATAGATAGATAGATAGTTGAGGAGAATAAAGACATCGTCATTAGGCGAGCTGACAAAACTCCGGCTTAAGAAAATGGAATATCTATATATATATATATATATATATATATATAGAGAGAGAGAGAGAGAGAGAGAGAGAGAGAGAGAGAGAGAGAGAGAGAGAGAGAGAGAAATAAGGGCAAGTGAACCACAAAAATATTTGTTTCTTAATGTGCCGTCATACTACTAATTATGTAGTTTGAAAACCACTGACCTATGGTGTACCTCATTCCTCAGCAGATGGTTGTGGTGTGGGTGATGGCGGTGCTGGGCGAGTCGACACTCCACACTCTAGGAAACACGTATCTGATTACTCCCCAGCATATCAAGACGGATCCTAATGCAGCCTTTAGGTAACTTGAAATTCACCTCCCTGCTCTTTTTTGCCTGTAATCTTCACTTATATGAGAAACTTCTTTTCCTATATTAATTCAATTTTAAGAGTTCACACTTTTCTTGACCACTCTCTTAAAAACATACTTACTGTGGAAAAAGCAACCTTACATGAGGATGCTCTTATAAGTCATCGCTATGTAGTTACATTGGTTATAAACTTTCTTTGCTTGAACTCACTGCCTGTATTACTTACAGGATCCAACGAGAGTATACGGACAAGTACGGGCTTTATGGCTCAAGACTAGTCGAGTCCCTCGGTAATGGTCAGTATCTGCACCACCGCCGCCGCCGCATGGACACTTTGAAGCCCATTTTTCTTTATCCTTTACTATAAAATTTACCAAGCTAGAGATAATTAATTTATACCATTAATGACCTCTATGTAAATGGCTTGCAATGACTAATCCTTGTTGTAAACCAGTCTTCAGCTCCTGGTGTACTCTTACTTCCAACATGGTGACTTTCATTGGCTTGCTAAAAATATGAATATACTACTTCCATAAACTGGTCACTTGAAATTAGTAAAGCCTTTCAACACTAATTTCACATCTAAGTGTAGTCTACAGTTAAAATTACATTCCATTTCATTTCAACATCACATCAATGCATCACGGACACCTAGCCTGGAGTGGTTGGCGCAGTGGACTGTATTACACTTGTAACACCAGTGTATAATTTGTGTGTTGAAGTCATCATGATACACATCCTCCAGTACATAACATAGATCATATACATAATGCATTTATTTGTTGATGTTGGCCTGAAGATAAACAATGACAGTGACATTACTGGAAGAGTGATAAGATTACATGTAATGAAGAAGAGGTGTTTGAGGAGCATGGATGGAATAGGGATATGTATGGATTGTGTGGAATAAAGCTGTGTAAAGGAAAACCACTATTGAAGAGCCCTGGCCGATCAAGCAACATTGGACGGTTACCATGGTGTTGGCAAGCTGGGGAAATGAAACAAGAGCAAGTGATGAAAATTAGTAGATCAGATGATAACTTAACTTTTCAATAAAAAAAAATTCTGTCTATCCATGCAACATTTCCTCTTAGAAATATTGCACATCTTTTACCATCATGTTCAGGAAGTTGGCTTTTTTCCTGCATCTAATAATATCACACATTACGATATTGCACCAAAATTTCCCACTTGCATGTAGTGAAGCAGAATAAGACAAACACAGTGTGCCTTTACACACGGGACAATGTGGTGGGAGGCATTAGGAGACAGTACATGAGAACAGGTCAGTTAGAAAGCAGCTCATTCTGGAGCACTGAGAGAACCACCATTTCATGTTCTGTGCAAGGGGATTACTTGCTAGAATGACTTGGATGATGCACAGCTAGTGTATCATTCTAGAGACCTTACCTTTCTGCACACAAGATTCTTTTAAGCATTTGATCTTTATAGACACAAAATATTACCAACTAAAAATATCCTACAAAGCTCTATAGCCTGCCAGCTTTGTCACACTTACACTTAACCTACATACAAGTTATTAGCTTGTAAAACTGCATGCAGTTGTTGGAGCATTTATTTTCATATAAAATGAAGATATAATTCCCACACTCGGCTTCCACTACTTTGTGATAACCTTGGAGCAGATGTATAAACAATGGTATGTGCACTAAATTTCAAAACAGATTTTCATGACTATTAAAAACTTAGATGGAAGTAAGAAAATGAATGCATGTGTAAGTCACCCGTGTGCCCATATTCATATATACTTATAAACAATCATATAACCTTTTCTCAATTATTGCTGTATTAAATATAGTTGTACATATCCATGACCAAATTATATTACAACAACAGTAATTATACAAAGTTTACTGATAAACAAAATCATGTCATCATTAAATCCTGAAGGAATATAAATAAAAAATATGAACTATTCTTCACACCACTGGCCACCAACTACTCTTCTTGTATGATTGGCTCACTTCTACTCCGTCTCCATTGCCTCCAGCTTCATAATGGCATCACGGGTCTGCTCCAACTCTGCTTCCAGCTCAAGCTTTTTCTCATCATTGCGAGTGCGCACGGCCTCAGGCACCTGCAGGGTGGACGACACAGAGAAGTTACATTGGGTAAAGTAAAGGAAGGTGGTTAAAAATTTTGATGCACAGTCAAGTTGGATGAATGAAATAGTAGCTGAAAATTTTGGTGCATATTTAAGTTAATTACATTAATAAAGAGAAATATACAAAAGATGTATTGGGAGGGAGCACAAAACTAAACTGAGAAATATGTATATACTATGTATAGATATATTAGATTGACAATATAAATATGATAAAAGTGTCATGAGATATTAAACATTATGCACAATATAATATGTAATCCCAATTATCT
This sequence comes from Portunus trituberculatus, assembly GCF_017591435.1. Lineage (NCBI taxonomy): Eukaryota > Metazoa > Arthropoda > Malacostraca > Decapoda > Portunidae > Portunus > Portunus trituberculatus. The sequence goes on along the minus strand of NC_059278.1, from coordinate 3,799,378 downwards.
AACAAAACATGACAAGATCATTTTTAGGCATTTATGACTCCAGTGCAACAGTGATCTGTCACCCACCTTATCATAAGTTGGTTTTGACATGTCATTCAACAAAGTTTTCAGTTTGTCATCAGCACTCTTCATCTTTTGCTGTATTTTCTCCTTGCATTTGCCAAGGTTGACCAGACCCTGCAAAATATAATTCAACATTTCTTTCAATTTAAGACATTGGAAATTGGATATGAATAGGTAATGTATTATACAGACTGAAGGGATGCCATATGCTAAGACAGTTGGTTATAACGTGTTAACATACTAGATGTCTGAAATGTGAAGATCCACAAAGAAACAATAACATAGGAAGACTTACAACAAAAAAGCTAAACAATAAAGGCAGACAAAAGGAGCGTAAGTAAAATTATTAGAAATTTCATCATATGAAGATATATAAATAGATATTAGAAATCTTAATAATTGTCTTAAATTAGAAACAATTTTCATAGCACTAAAGTTTCTTCACACATGACTGACCTGCAACTTCATCCATGCAACTGTGTCAGCTGAGACAGGTGTTGGAACTGATCCTTTGGGCTTGTTGGCAGATATTTTCACTTCAGAGGCAACTGTCAGAGTGGCAATGTCCTGACTAAGTAACTCCAATGTAGTTCTCTTGTCAGCACTTTCTGATTGAAGGACCACTATAAAAAGAAAACACTATTATTATTTTTCATATTTATCACACACACACACATACACAGAGAGGATACTTGGGATAGTGGCTATCTATTTCTGTTAGAACCATACAAGTCCATACAGGAGAGCCAACTCTGTTGGACAACAGGATGAAGAGTTATGGCAAAAAGCATTTATGTCACTCTCAACAGTAAAAGGTAACCAGAAGCTATACCGTGAAGGAAGCAAGACTAAACTTTAAGAAAAACTATCTCTGTATTTATATACTGGGTTAAGTTTTTCCTTAAAGGTAGAGTGGCCAGCCTGAATACATTTTGCACACAGAATGGAAGAATGCAGCCACCATATCTTGAAACAAAGGGTAAGAAAAGACACCTTCCCTGGAAATTAGACACAGCAAAACCTCCAGTCTACAGTGCTTGCTGAAACATGTATTCCATTACTTATGATTTCATGAATCATTCTGAAATAAGAATACAATTAAATCAATTACTTACCTTCAACCTTTGTTTTGTTGGGGATGTCATACTTTGCTTTGGCTGAGCGAACCTCACCAATGACTTTTTGTCCAAACTTGAATTTTTCCTCTACTTCTTCATCATAAAATACATCAAACTGTAAAAAAGAACACAAACTACATAACTAACCATTCCCTGAATAAGTAGGGAATTATCTGTAAGAATGCAGAAAGAATTAACCTAACATGAAGTTTGACACCATATCTTGAAAGAATCCTTTACTACTTATACAAGTACATTTTCACTGTTACCCAAATTGTTTACACACTCATCCCCTTCTAGCAAATAAATCCAAATCTTTTCACATAAAACATGAAAATAATCCATCAAATATTCTCAGCCTTGTGCTTCACCAACTACTACTACTGCAATATTAAATCAATTTTGAGGATAAGACCAAGAAAAGCGCACTCAACTATGGTACTTACCTCCTCAGGCTCTGGGTATGATGTTACACACAAAGATGGAGGCTGGCTGGATGTACGTGGAGGAAGGCGCTGAAACAACTCCTCAGACAAGAAAGGCATGAAGGGTGAGATGAGGGCCAGACCAACATACAACGCTGTGTAGAGCACATTACGACTCAAGTTCTTGGCTTCCTGATCACCTGAGTACATCACAGGTTTTAAGCACTCCTGTAATGTTCAAAACTTTTAAGGTAATCAAGTCGTGATATATCATCTCTCGCCCCTGCACTTCTTTCTCAATCAATTACTTGAATAACTGTCTCTGGTTACCTTCTTAATATAACAACTTCAGCTCCTGACAAAATGGTAATAGTCACTTTTTACAGTCAGCATACAATCCTGTCATTCTCTGGCTTACTTCAATCATCTTATTTCAGCAGCCAAACTGGGTAACATATTAAAGCTTATCATTCATATAAAATCATCAAGACATTGATATATATGATGTGTATATAAACAAAGACAATGTGCTCACCAAATACACATCACATATTTGGTACCACCACAAGTTATAGAGTGCTGTGGTGGCTCTTGGAAAATTGAATTCATCAAAGGCAGCATTACACTCTCGCACAGCAACAGCAAGCTGCCCCAGCATCCACCTGTCTACCAAGCTCAGGGCTGCTGTCTGAAATTACAAATATTTCATATAGTTTACTTCTTAAAATCTAGATTTCAGCCTTCAAATTATGAAAAGTTATCTAACAGGTTATTACATTAATACTCAACACCAAGCTTGAAATATAATGAACAAATTTAAATACCTTAATATGATCCTGCACAAATACTGAAGTACAATAAAAAAGATACAAAAGAAAACATCATATGGCAATGGAGGATAGCAGCAAGATCTTTGGGACTTATGTTAAAATTGTAAGAAACAACAAAGAGACAGAGACAATACCATCTAACAGCCATAAAGCAGACTGCAAATAGTGCCATGCAAGCAAACCATGGGTTTGGAATGTAAATCAAAGATTCAGGATTCAGGCAGAGGAAAACTATCATCTACACTGCCTGAATCTTAATTTTCAAATCTTATTTGAGAGACATTAGTACTATGAACAAAATGGACAGTGAAGGCAATGAATGTGTGTAGAGAAAATCTGAAATCCTAGTAAAGGTACAAGAATGAACTGTGGAGAGAGGAAATTAAAGTCAAAATGCATCAACTTTACATGGTTTGGTCATGAATAAAGAAATAAAAAGTGAGACAACATGGATAATATAAAGATGGAGTAAATAAGGTGGATGTAAGATGAAAATTTACATGATGGGAGAAGAGTTTTTAGAATACATGAGTGAGAGAAAATAGAAAATTGTGAACATGGAGTACATATTAGTATAATGCCATGGACTTGGATGAACAGACTTCTGTTGTAACCATCCCTGTGAGAGAGTTCCAAGCAGTAAGTGTCAAGAATAAGTTAAGATCACATTATGTCTATCGATCCATCTGTCTATCTAGTATCTAATCATGTTATCTGTTCTAAAGAACTGCCCTCAAAGGGATGGCTGTGATACAATTCTACATGATAACAGCTATTAACGTCACACACACATACACAGCACAAGTAAATATATTATGACAAGTGTGACCACAAGCCCAAATAACAGGTATTATACTGTAGTTAAACAAAACAACATAATAAATCATAAATCACTGCCTATAATCTCCAGTTACTAATAAAAAATTATATAAGAAAAAAAAAAGAACAGTACAAGTGCAGAGAAGCAAAATTTCTTGCCTGTATTAAACACAAAATACAAACACATAAAGTGGTGTATAACACATTAACAATAAAATCATCACTATGTAACTGTTCTATGCGCCACACTCAGAATTAAAATCAAGCAAGGCAGGCAAATGAGTATAAGCCTTACCTCACTAGATTTCAAGTTGGGAGCTTGTAAGCTGCATTTAGCCTCAGGAAGAGACCTTCTTTCTGCTTCAGAAAAGCTGGACATGTGGCGGTACCAACGTAACACATTTGGGTATTTTGAAAGCGATAAATCTGCTTCTGATATATTCTTCATGACAGAGAGATCAGCTTTTGTTGGAATATATCCACCAACGTAGCTGTACTGTTCCAGCATTTCATTTAGCTCCGATAATTCTAAATTATCACTCTGTTTACATGATGAGGATGACCTGGAGTGCTCATTACTGCATCCTGATCTCGCTTGTAGTACCTAATCAACAACATACACTGTTATTGACAAAAAATCATAACTACATACTGTAAATGCTTCATGTTCTGAACTCAATATATCAAAATACATTTCAGAGTTGACCAAAGAGATCTGTTATTTGATAAGTGCAGAAAGAATGATAACTGCACCATGCCATCAAACCAAGCACTATTTTTCCAACAGATGATGACAAAACATCATGAACTGAAAGTCACCTAAGAAAAGAGATTCACACTAAAATCCGTAACTTGATTAGCATCTCATCACTCCCAAACCTCTCGCCTCTCCACTTTATTAAATGTTTTCCACCAGGCATTACATTTGCTGACAAAGACAACAAAGTAATGCACAGATATTACAGTAAGTCCTCCTTATACGGTACTTCGTTATCCGGTAAATTCACAGTTACAGTGTTTGGTAATTACTACCCTCGATTCTATTTACAGGTAAGAAAAATTCAGATACGGTATCCACTCGTGTTTTGTTTACACCGTACCGTAGCGCTACCACGCCACACAGCCACCACAATAATCAGTCTCTTCCTGTGTTTCCCACTGAACACAAGTGAAGTCCTTATGGCGTGTTTTTTGTGGATATTATGAGTAAGGGCTTAAATCCCTACTGTCCCTTAGCCTCAGGAGGGACATCATCTGATAGAATACACTGCGTGTGAAAGGTAAATAAAAACATTTTCTGTTTATTTCTTTTGTGTAGTATTTTACATTTTTTATATGACTATTTTCAGGTATTTTCATGTCTGTAGGGGTGACTTTCAACGTGCTGGAACACATCCCCTATCATTACATGTTATAATGGGTTCGGTATACAGTAATTTCAATTTGCAGTAAGGTTTTCAGGAACACATATGTACCATATAATGAGGACTTACTGTACTATAGTTTTAATCTATAATTCTTCATGTATATATTTGAATTGCCATGTATGCATGTGTGGACTCAAACATCAAGTTTCATTGACCCCAAATTTCTTCAATTGTAAGTCTGATATATCAAGGACTTATGCATAAAATGTGGAATTAAGCTCACTTTATTCAATTTTTCAAATCAAATACAAAAAATTATTTCATGTTACTCTAGTCACCTATTTCACCTTCTGAGTAAAATACCTATTCAAGAAACTGATTAAATAACTTTTACTTAAATATATATATATATATATATATATATATATATATATATATATATATATATATATATATATATATATATATATATATATATATATATATATATATATATATATATATATATATATATATATATATATATATATATATATATATATATATATATATATATATATATATATATATATATATATATATATATATATATATATATATATATATATATATATATATATATATATATATATATATATATATATATATATATATATATATATATATATATATATATATATATATATATATATATATATATATATATATATATATATATATATATATATATATATATATATATATATATATATATATATATATATATATATATATATATATATATATATATATATATATATATATATATATATATATATATATATATATATATATATATATATATATATATATATATATATATATATATATATATATATATATATATATATATATATATAAACATATATATATCACCTTTTCCCGCAGCTCTGTGAGAGAGCTGTAGGGCTTAAAGTCTTTGCCAATATTCATCATGGCAAATTTTGTTGCATTCCACAGCTTATTGCAGAAGTTCCTGTAACCATTGACCCGTAAAACATCCAAGTTTATGTCTCTTCCTGCAAAAAAAGAAGAGAACACCCATACAGGAAACAAATTTTTGAATCAATACTACATGCACATACATCTTCAACTGAACAAAGCATATTGTAAAGCAAGAAAATAATATAAAGCCTTTACTTTGTAAGAAGAAATAAAATTTCTATACAATGATGCTTGACAATTCCATTCCTTAACAAAAATCACTGAATTTGACTTGTATACTAATTCCACTCCAGATTACTTCATTTTCCTTTCCTTTCTTACTCTCAAACATTCTAACACTGTCCTCTCATTTATCAAACCACATTCTTGTCACGCCTATCTTACTCGTGCGGTGGCAGATCCAGGATAAAAATTTGGCTTGTGGGGGGGAAGCCTAAACTGGCAGGAGCTTCACCTCCTTCATCTGCCCTCACTGCTACTAATATACAATATACATACCTGAAAACACCATAAAAACACTGGAAATTAGGGTAAATATTATCTTCTGGAAACTTTCTTGTTTGCCTTCTACCTCCCACTCCTACCACTCCTAGATACCTCAAGAGTCTTGTACATTATGCTAAATATGACAGAGAGAGCCTGGCACTGGCTTTCCTCCTCCTCCTCCTCCTCCTTTATTCCTCCCCCTCTTCCTCTATTTCTCTTTCCTTCCACCTCCTCCTTCTACCACTACTAGTAAACCCCTGCACCTAAAAACACTTGTAGACACCTTGAAAACCTTGTACTCTAAATATGAGAAAGAGGCCCCCGCATGGGCTTTCTTCCTTCTCTTCTTATTTATCTTCTTCTTCCTCTATTTCTCCTTCTCTCCCTCTTTCTCACACTCCTGTTACCACTACGTCTAGAAATACTTCCAAAGAACTTGAAACCCTTATATATTACGCTAAATATGGTGGAGGAGGAGGAAGCTAGCGCCCAGCAGGATGGGCGGAGAGCACTCAGCCTGATGACGTCATGGGCTACGAGGTCCACGCACACAGCTTCACCAGCCAGGAGCTCATGATGTCACAAGCCTCATAAATACAAGGATAAATCATTTTGAAAATTGGATTTTTAAATACTGACGTATTCAGCCAAGACAAGTGGGACATGGGGTGCATGTCCCGTTAGCCGATGGGGAGCAATGAGAGCCTGATGTGCAACACTCCCAAAAGACGGGCTGTGTTATGAAGGGGGGATCAGTGAAAGACGTAGGCCAGAGGGGGCACGGGCCTAAAATAACACCACTGGTACACAGTAAAACTTTGGCGAGGACAGAGGGATGCAGGGGAGTTTTGGGGCAAACCAGTCAGACACAGGCAGACAGACAGCATGGGAAGGAGCAGCAGCTGGCAGCTGCAGGGGAGGAGGCCTACAGTGAGCTTTTGGAGGTCTGGTTGCTGAGGAGGGAACCTGTACTGAGCTCTAAGGAGGCCTGGTGAACTCTGGTGAGCTCTTAGGAGCTAGCTTAGCTAGCTGCCCCACGCTGCTTCGCTTCGTGCTATTCGTTCCCACCTTACCAGTGTGGTGTGTACATACCCCAGAAAGTGCCCTCTCTGCCTCATCAGTGACGTGGAAGCCCCTAAGTGCAGTGTACAATGAGCGACCGGTGTCATGCGTAGGTGTGGTGAGGTGAGGTAGCTGCAAGTGACTTGGGCGCCAGTGACTGCATGTGTGAGGCACCTTCATGTGCCTGCCTTGACTTTAATAAAGGAGCTAAGTATACCCCCAATGCCTATCCTTTTCCACCCAGTGTGCCTGTCGGTACTGCCGTGTTTTCAATCTACATGTTGAGTCTCCTGCTTTCCATGCATCAATCATAGCCAGCGAACCCTGCTTGGTAAGTGGTTACATGTGGTCCCTGTCTCTGGTGCCAGCTGTGCTGTCGGGGCCTGGTGGAGGCACCTTGGAGCTGGGCCAGTGTGGAAGAAAGGGGTTACATAACAATATTATTGATAAGGGCCAAGGCCAAAATTATAGCCTCTCATGTCCTTTTTTCATGTAAGAGAGGAAAAGTTGCCAAGGGAAAAAAAAAAAACTTCATTGCCAGTCCCCTTACAGATCGTGTGTGGAGTGTGTTGTGGTCTCAGTCCTACCTGAAGATCAGTCTATGAGCTCTAAGCTCGCTCCGTAATGGGAAAGACTGGCTGGGTGACCAGCAGGCGACTGTGGTGAATTACATAAAATTATTTAACTCAAAGACTAACAGTATGTTACAGAATCTGATTTAGCATTTTCAGAAAGCCTTGTTACATTATTGTTCAGTACAAAACTTAACTTGCACCATGTATACACACCCTCCTTCAGTCTCCTCAGGACCACCCTGCCCCCTTGGATATGCCACTGTACTCATGTATATTCTCAATGCCATACCAAACCACCCCCAGACACCACGTGATGGTCTCACTATCACCATATAGATCATTACTAAACAATACAATCACCACTAGACACACCAAGCATTGCCTGCACACTTTTATTACTTTTACCATCCATGACAAGGCAGTGGCTATGTGGCATGTGTAGATAAAATATGGAACATAAGGGAGACCAGATGAACATAGATAAAAAGAGAATACCAGAAGCTTTAACAAAGAATTGGAAAGACAGGAAGGTACAAGTAAAAATCAAATGTATAGTCAGACATACAAAAATGCACACAAAAACTCAATTGTCCTTAAAATATACATATAGATTGTTAAACGTTCTAAGTTGTATTTCCTACGTACAAGACCAAGATTAAAGTAAACATAAGAATAACCTCTAGGTAAATTATAAGCAAAGCAATAGGTAATGCCTCTAACCTTGTGATGTATAAGCACAAAGGGCGAAGCGAAGAGCATCTGTGCCACACTCGGGAATGCCCTGAGGATAGTCACGCTTCTGTCCCTCCTTAGCTTTGTTTATTTCTTTTGGATCTAAGTTGCTGTTTTCATCAAGCTGCTTGTGAAGATCCTACAGAAAGTAAAATAGCTTGTTATCAGTAGTATACATCATGCTAAAATAAGTAACTGCACATTCCAAATCACTATATCATTGTTTTTTTTTTGGTCACTAAACAAAATCTGCATTAGTGTAAGCACATAACTAATTCTGAAACCTTTAAATGATTTAGCTATCTGGCTTAAATGTATATGTAATTGTACCTGGAGACTTATTCCATAAATTACATCCATGGGATCAATAACATTGCCAAGGGATTTGCTCATCTTGCGGCCATGAGCATCTCGTACCATGGCATGCAGATACACTTGTCTGAGGGAAACAAATCTGTTAAGTTTCCAAACATCAAAGAGTTGTGGACTACACTAACTCTATATTGCAGCTCAAAAATAAGCCTGCAGTGCCTGTTTCCTCACAACCTTAACAGGTTTATGAATAACTCCTTAAATCATTGAGCACCACAATGAAATAAACAACATTCCATATTCTCCATCAAAATATTTTCAGTGTAAATCATTTCAAGCCATTATGCTAATCAACTACTAAACCTTACTTGAAAGGCAGCTTTCCAAGAATGTGTTGGCCAAAGAAAACCATTCTTGCTACCCAAAAGAAAAGAATGTCATGCCCCGTTTCCAGAAGAGTGTTGGGATAGAACAATTCCATGTCTTTAGTCTGAAAAAAAAGTCCATTACATAGCCATGTGAGCATAATGGTGACACATCTACATGTACTTCAAGTATATGATGCCAGAAAATAACCCAGATTGAAAGCTAAGTAAGAAAATACTTGTAATTATTTTTGGGAATATGAATGTATAAGTGAACACATTTTACCTTAGCTACAGAAGACATATCAACTGTATATGTATTAGCTATATGACATACAGTATGTCATAAACACAGCAAATACTATTATTTTTTAACCAAAAGCTTCAACGGTTTTTCACCAACCTCATTGGGCCAGCCCATCACTTCAAATGGGAAGAGACCCGAGCTGAACCAGGTGTCAAGAACATCTGGGTCTTGCTGCAACTTTATCTTGTCTGGTGAAACATTGAACTTGGAAGCTGCTTTTTGCCTTGCTTCTTCTTCTGTCCTTCCACTCACCCAGTACTCATCATTCTGTGTAAGATGAGAATGATAGCAAATAAATAAAAATGCAGATTGTACAACAATAATGGCAAACAAAAGGAACCTTTCAGTTTGAAAACAGTTTTTCTCATTGTATACTATATATACAGGGAATTATTTGCATTTAAAACAGAAGACTCCTTTCACTTATTCAATAAGTAAGTGATTTCATAAATCTGTTTCAAAAGTAATCTTTTATTTCATTAATAAATTCTTACAAAACATTCACAAAAGTGATAGATTAATTATAGTTTGAACTTTTATTTATTTATTCATTTCAATGTATTTCATCAATATTTATTTCAGGAAGACATGGAGCCTTGAGATACAGATTGATAATGATTTGCATACAAGTAAATAAATACGGACAAACAACATTCAAAACTCACATCCAATTGCTTTTGCTGAGGGACAGACGGATCAAAGGTTACAAAGTACGCTGGAATTTGATGCCCCCACCACAGCTGCCGAGATATACACCAATCTCTGATCTCTTCCATCCAATGGTACCAAGTCTTTTCATGCATTTTAGGAATTATTTCTAATTCACCTGATTTCACAGCTTCCACAGCCTTCTGAGCCATGGCACCACACTTGACATACCTGTAATAGACATAACAAAACAGTTCTTATTTGGAGACTTAAACTAGCACAGTAAGTACAACTTCTCTATCAGATGGAAAAAACTATTCTTTATCTTCATAAATGGACATTTGAAAAGCATGCCAAAGAGGTACACACTTACAGATGAAGATGTAACTGTTTTCAGTGTCCCCAAACTAATGGGTCATTATCGTCCCTATCAAAATGCACACTGCTAACCACACTGTATACAGTAACTCGAAGAAATCCACTGCTAAATATATCTGTGTATGAGCTACAAAAAGAATGTTATCAAAAATATTTTCCTTGTTAAGAATTACTCAAAACATCTGCAAATTCTCATTAGAGGGAAATTGAAGAGACAGAATAAATATAAAATTTTTTGGTACAATTTCTGCTACAGAGCTCTTAATACTCACCATTGTGGCTTTATCATAGGCTCAATGACATCCTTGGAGCGAGAGCATATAGGCACTACCATTGGGTTATCTTTTGTCTCCACGTACAGGCCCTTCTCCTTGAGAGCTGCTAGTACAGCACAACGAGCTTCAAACCTCTTCATTCCCTGGAAGAGTACATAAAGAATTCATGACTTTCTTCTCTATACATAATCTGAACCAGGATGATACATAACTGCAAGAAACTTGCTCTGATAAACAACATATTTTCTAATGACACAAGTTTTTGAAGCATAAACATCACACTTACTTGCTGCTGAATGAAACTTTACTTATTTATTATCTTTATAAGTAAGATTTTTTGCCTAGGGCATAAAAACCCACTGAGGTGTCAATCCCCAAAGAGAATAGCCAAATATGAGTAGATAATCTAAAGCTGGAAAAGCAAGCGTGGAGAATATCTACCCACATCATAATCCTGCAATGTTCAGCTTATGAATGATGCCAAATGCTTTCTTTCTATTCTTGTCACATACTAGTTTCCTCCTTTCCATTAAAAATATAGTATAGTTATTCCAAAATCATGTCTATCAAAAATCTATCATGTTTAACTCTGATGTATTTAAACTCACCGTGAATTGCTGATAACCATCCACAATGTGGCCATCATCTGTGAAAATGTTGAGGAAAGGTAGCTTGTGTCGTTTTCCAACTTCATAATCATTAGGGTCGTGTGCAGGCGTGATCTTGACAGCACCAGTGCCAAAGTCCATCTCTACAAAGTCATCTTGAACCACTGGCAGCCGTCGATCAGTGAATGGATGCACAAGAGTTTTGCCATGAAGATGTTTGTACCTGTCTCCCCACAAGGCAAACAATTACTAATAAAAATCTACTTATCTTGAATGCTGAAAACTCCACTTGGTGTTCAAACAATTTCAACTGGATGAGATTTGTAATGCCAAAAATACTAAGCACACTGTTTTCTTTTTCTTTTTTTCATGTAGGAACAACCAAGGACAACACAACACTAACACAAAGGCCCCACTGAGGTGCTGGTCCCCAAGAGTTAAAACCAGTAGTCAAAAATTACAGCATATTCAAGTAAAACAGAGAACAAATGGAAACAAACTCAACTTTAAGTAAAATAAAAAAAAATTACGAATATAGTACATCACATGTCCTCATATTCACAGAAACTCTGAGAATCCCTTAGGCTTTTTTCACCTTTCATCCTTCGGATTGACAGCAACAGCCGTATCACCAAGCATGGTCTCAATACGGGTAGTGGCCACAACCACACGGTCTTCAGAGCCTTCTACTTGATATGCAAAGTTAACCAGTACTCCAAATTCCACTTTTTCAGTATAACCTGGTACTGGAAGCTCTGTCCGGCCAGGCAGTTCCTTCTTTTCGACCTGTTGGTGTAAAACGGGACAATGACTTTAATTACTAGGAACATTTTAAATTATTCTTTCCCAAAGAAATCAACAGTACATTATCAGGAGTACAGGATTAACCAGCAACTTTCCTTATGCTTATATTTATCTGTTTATTCTTATTAATAGAGCTATGGTAATAAAAATTTAGCATTAATATGATGATTTTTCAATACGTATATATACAGGAACCATTATATGGTCAAGAATTGCAGTGATATTAATGTTTATACACTGAATAGAAATCCATACAGGAATTAATGAACTGTTTTTATATTAAAAGTTCTGCAAAGATCATGAAGAATACAGGATGCAGTGTGAAGGTACTTTCAGATACTTGTTTAAAACATTGTACACAAGATGACATCACTCTCCTCAACAATTACAAAAATGCTTGAAGTCTCAGTGGGTGTAAAAAATATCACTTGATCAGTCTCATCAGACTTGGTTCAACAAAACAATGAGAAGATGACATAAATGATGGTCACCACAAAGAGCATGACTATACCTTGTAGGACTTACCTCAATATCAGAAATAGCAGATTTCAAAGTACAAGACCAGTTAACAAGGCGATTCGATCTGTAAATTGTTCCATCTTCATGCATTCTGACAAAGGCCTCCTTTACAGCTTCCTGTGGCCCGGGATCCATGGTGAAACACGTCCGATCCCAGTCCAGCGAGGATCCCATCTTCTCCAACTGGTGGTATATGCGGTGACCTTTCCTGGATACACATGACAATGGAAGTGTTTTAGTTGTTCCTTCATGGCCAATGCATAGTGTGTGTGTGTGTGTGTGTTAGAGATGATGAAACTTATGCAGTAAAGAGGAACAAGATGGCATACAACATATATAAGTGGTAGTAATAAAGTTATTGTGATATGATACTTCAAAATTATGAAAACTGCAATATGAAGCTGTTTCATTATAGAATAACAATACAGAACTAAGAGGTTAATAACATGACTGATTTATACATTGTACAATGTGCAGTGTCAACGAAAAAAAAAAATTAAATAAATAAAAACACTATCTTTGTGTAAGCTGCAAGAACTTGCATTACATTCAATCTTAACATTCTGGATTTTTTTTTTATTATCAGATTATCCATAACACTTATTTAAAGAAACAACACTCACTCATTTTTCCACTGCCAGACCCTCTTCATGAATTCTTCCGTCCAAGGTCATGGCGAGTAACTCCTTCCTCCCTCTTGAGCTTCTTTTCCACAGCCACTTGTGTAGCTATTCCAGCATGGTCACACCCTGGAACCCACAGGCTTGTACGACCTTTCATCCTATTCCTGGAAGTACATTTGAAATTCTTAATGGAGAATAATGAGAGCCAATTATTCATGATCCTATTCATAGTAGTACAGTACATACCACAAAACTTTCATGCCTAAATGTTGACAATGTGTGGATGGAGCCAAATGATTCTGGTTAGAAGATCAAGCTAAATTATTGTTCTCCTGTCTCTTACTATTGAGGAAATACACTCACCAGCGGCATATGGCATCCTCCACAGAATTGGTAAGAGCATGGCCCAAATGCAAGCTGCCTGTCACATTTGGTGGAGGGATAACCATGATGAACTTTCCTTTCGGATTGTCTTCATTAAGGTTTCTCTGTATATATAAGATTTATAAATATATTAGATGTAGAACTAATATTCCACATACTACTAGATATCTTTTTTTTTCATATAAATTTTTAATGTAAGAGAAAAATGACACCACCCAAAGAAATCTAGGACCCAAAATGGAAACTAAAGAGCCATTATACTCACTCCATATTCTGGCTTGAAGAATCCTTCCTTCTTCCACCAATCATACCAGGCAGCCTCCACATAGCTGGGGCTGTACTGAGCCGGCAACTCCACACTCACATCCTTCTTTTCACCCGCAGGTGTTGGAATGTCATAGGTGATGACTTTTTTCTGTCAAAGGTGCCTAATGAATATCATGTCACACAAACATTTATATATAATGAAACATAAATTGTCCTTTTATTTATATCGGTAGTTCTTTATCCGGTAAATTCAGTTACTGTATTTGGAAATTACTACCCTCGATTCGATATACGGTAAGAAAAATTCACAGATATGGTATCCGCTCATGTCATCCGAGAGGGCCCAGCGCAGGGGAGCAAGGGTGATGACGTCATCCACACCACACCTCCCCGCCACTCACAGTACTGACTTTAACTTGACCACCCTTGGAGCCTCTTATCTCTTCCCTTACCCCTTTTTTTAACTGCATTACATATTACTTACATGCATTACTAATTAGATGAATAAATGGAATATTAAAGGGTCTATTGTAAGCACAAATATATTCATAATAATCATGGCAAACATTTAAAGCCTACTACCAGCGGCAAACCATGCAGCAACTGATAAAGGGCACAGATGGGCCTGGCAAGCCCACTATCAGTGAATGGTGGAAGTCGTATAACATCAAGCACGCCTTAGATAACATCAAGTCATCTTGGGACGAAGTGAAGACGTCTACCATGAACTTGGCGTGGAATAAAGTATGGCCAGAATGCATGCATGACTTCCCAGGCTTCGCTGAAGACGACATCGGTGCGATCAGAAATGACATAGTAAATCTGTGCCATAGGGCTGGCTTCGATGAAGTTGATGATGATGATGTTCAAGATCTTTTGGAAAGCCATGCTGAATCTCTCTCAAATGATGAACTTATAGAGCTAGACAAGGCATCACAGGAGGCAGAAAAAGAGGGAGACGAGGAAGAAGAACCTGTGCGTGGCCTGGACATCAAAACTCTTAGAGAATGTCTCGGTGGTATCGAAAAAGCTCTGGAAACCCTGAAGGAACGTGACCCAAATCCTGCCAGGAGTAGCAAAGTGGCTCATGACATAGAGAAAAGTGTCAAGATTTATCAAGAAATCTATGATGAAAAACAAAACTAAACAGTCCTCCATCTACTCGTTCTTCAAGCCAGTCAGACATGCCGTCCCTGTCACACCTGCCGACCCTGCTACAGCTGGCCCTTCCTCAATATCCTCTTTCTTCAAACCATTGAAACATGCCGACCCTGCTACAGCTGGCCCTTCTGTACCTGCTTCCGACAGTGCAGACGACGTCTTATCCTTGTCTGCCCACTTGGCGGAAGATGAGTAAGGGCTGAAATCCCTACTGTCCCTTAGCCTCGGGAAGGACATCATCTGATAGAATACATGGCGATTGAAAGGCAAATAAAAACATTTTCTGTTTATTTCTTTTTGTGCAGTACTTTACTTTTTTTTATGATTATTTTCATGTATTTTAATTTCTGTAGAGGTGACTTTTGATGTGCTGGAACGCATTCCCTATGATTACATGTTATAATGGGTTCGGTATACGGTAAGGTTTTCAGGAACGCATATGTACCATATAACGAGGACTTACTGTATTCTAAATAATAAAATATCAAATGATTATTTTCACAGGAAATTCTTTGGGTTCAGAAAGGCTCTGTAAGTGGCAACCATAATCCTATCCAACCAGTTCCATAGAGCTCTAGAGCATGTGAATTTCAATAATTTCTCTCTCTTGTACCAAACAATATATATACATCAGCGGTGTGTAATGGGATACCTCACAACTAATTTCTGCTCAGCAGACAACAAATAATCTGTAAACCCCAAAATATGTACATCATGTGATTAATATGTGTAACTTACATGAATTAACCATGTGACTTACATCACATGGTTATGTCATGATATTTTGCAACCTCAATTCTATCTGACATGTAATTATATATTAACCTTGGGAAAAGAGGGTAAGCTTATCTCTGTATTGACCAATATGTGTGTGTGTGTGTGTGTGTGTGTGTGTGTGTGTGTGTGTGTGTGTGTGTATATATATATATATATATATATATATATATATATATATATATATATATATATATATATATACCTGCATAATGAAAGTAAGGATTGCACATCTCAAGCCTGCAACTTCTAAATGACAGTAAAAATGTTAGACAAATTCAGAATTCTGAAAGGAGCAGCAACATATGGCCTGATCAGGGCCAATTTTTAAGTCTATTTGACCAACTTTATGAAATTGGTCCCCTCACCTTACGAGGACCCTGCGTCAGATGTAATTGTCAGAATTATTGCAGTTTCAACCAATACACCACAAGTAACTATACACATTCTCACGGTCTAGATCACACTTCTACGTGCATTTCTAACCCCATTTTACCCTATCGGAAATTAATAATAAGGTTAGGTTAGGTTTCCCAGGAGGTCCCCAAGCTTGTTAGACATAAGAAAAAGAAATATAAGATACAGTATATTGGATGAAACTGCAAATTTACTAAGTGTCTTACTTTGCCCTAAACAAAACAAATAACACATTGCCTTTCAAAATCACTCAATGTTTTTTTTCTACTTAAAGATGAGCACATTACACAAGGTAAAAATATATGGATAACTGTTTATTTTGTAGAGCCTGGGCCGAGTCATCAGTTTTCTAATTGAGGGCCCCGCAATTCCTAGGTGGCACCGGTCCTGGCCCTGATACCACTAATGATGGGTCATAACCTCACATTGCACCACACGCTGAACCATGAGAAGTTGGTTGGCTTATAACTCCCAGCCATCTATTCCCAACAACTTTCATCACAAACACACACACGTCATTACCTCCTCCACTGCCTTGGGTTTCTTCTGCTGTCCATCGTTGCTCTTTACACTGGTGGTCTTTGCTTGCTTCTCTGCGAATTTAGCAAGCTTCGCCGCCTTCTTGGCTTCCTTCTCCAGCTGCTTCGCTGTTTTAGGTTTGTCGGCAGCCTGCTGGGGCGGCTGAGAGGAGGGAGTACCACAGCCGGTATCCGCCATCCTGTGATTCCTGTCAGGTTGCTCACCACCCGCTCACCAATGCTCACGGAACACATGGACGGGAGTCATCGTCACTATCAGCATTGCACCACATCAACACACACCAAAATGTTGACATGATGGCCACTATTGCATATTTACTTATTTCTTTACTTTTCTTCTTGTTTTATTTCAGTATTTATTTTTTTCTTTTATTCATCTATGCCTTTGCTTTG